>NW_026652470.1:0-14957 GCF_009828535.3 Hylobates moloch
CCTATGGGGAAAAACGAAATATCTTCAAGTAAAAACTACACAGAATACTTCTGTGAAATTTCTTTCTATTCTCTGCATTCATCTCTCAGTGTTGAACCTTTCTTTTGATTAGGTAGTTTTGAAACACTCTTTCTGTATAAGCTGCAAGTGCATATTTGGAGCGCTTTGAGGCCTATGGTGGTTAAAGGAATATCTTCAAATAAAAACTACACAGAAGCATTCTATGAAACTTCTTTCAGATCTGTGAATTCAACTAACAGAGTTAAAACTTACTTTTGATTGAGCAGTTTGAAACACTCTTTTTTTAGAATCTGCAAGTGGACTTTTGGAGCGCTTTGAGGCCTATCGTGGAAACAGGTATGTCTTCAAATAAAATCTACACAGAAGCATTCTGTGAAACTATTTTCTGTTCTGTGCATTCATCTCACTGAGTTGAACCTTTCCTTTGATTGAGCTGTTTTGAAACTCTCATTTTGTGGAATCTACAAGGGGATATTT
Source organism: Hylobates moloch (assembly GCF_009828535.3). Lineage (NCBI taxonomy): Eukaryota > Metazoa > Chordata > Mammalia > Primates > Hylobatidae > Hylobates > Hylobates moloch. The sequence continues at coordinate 499 of NW_026652470.1, forward strand.
GCAGAATATTCAGGCATATGGTGGAAAACAAAGTGTCTTCCTCTTAAAACTACACAGAAGCATTCTGTGAAACTTTTCTCTGTTCTGTGCTTTCATCTCACAGAATTGAACCTTTCTTTTGATTGAGCAGTTTTGAAACACTCTTTTTGTGTAAACTGCAAGTGGACATTTGGAGTGCTTTGAGGCCTATCGTGGAAACAGAAACATCATGAAAAAAACAACACAGAAGTAGGGACGTGAAACTTGTTTATGAACTGTGCATTCATCTCAGAGAGTGGAACCTTTCTTTTGATTGTGCAGCTTTGAAACAGGCTTTTTGTAGAATCTGCAGTTGGACATTTGGAGGGAATTGAGGCCTTTGGTGAAAAAGGAAATATCTTCCAATAAAAACTACATGGAAGCAATCTGTGAGACTTCTTTCTGAACTGTGCATTCATCTAACAAAATTTATCCTTACTTTTGATTGAGCAGTTTTGAAACACTCTTTTTGTAGAATCTGTAAGTGTACGTTTGGAGAACATTGAGGCCCATAGTGAAAAACGAAACATCTTCCCATAAAAACTACATAGAAGCATTCTGTGAAACTTTTCTCTCTTCTGTGTATTCATCTCACAGAGATGAACATATCTTTTGATGGAGCACTTTTAAAACACTCTTTTTGTAGAATCTGCAAGTGGACATTTGGAGCGCTTTGAGGCATACAGTTAGAAAGGAAAATCTTCAAATAAAAACTACACAGAATCATTCTGTGAAACTTCATTCTGATGTGTGCATTCATCTAACAGAGTTGAACTTTTTTTTGTTTGAGCAGTTTTGAAACACAATTTCTATAAAATCTGCAAGTGGACATTTGGAGAAACTTGAGGACTATGGTGAGAAATGAAATATCTTCCCATAAAAACTACACAGGGGCTTTCTGTGAAACTTCTTTCTATTGTGTTCATTCATCTCACAGAGTAGAACCTGTCTTTTGATTGAGCAGTTTTGAAACACTCATTTTGTAGAATCTGCAAGTGGACATTTGGAGCGCTTTGAGGCCTATTGTGGAAAAAGGAATATCTTCAAATAAAAACTTCACAGAATCATTCTGTGAAACTTCATTCTGATCTGTGCATTCATCTAATAGAATTGAACCTTTCTTTTGATTGAGCTGTTTTGAAACACTCTTTTTGTACAATCTGCAAGTGGACATTTGGAGAATATGGAGTCCTACAGTGAAAAACGAAATATCAACCCATAAAAACTATACAGAAGCATTCTGTGAAACTTTTCTCGGTTCTGTGCATTCATCTCACAGAGATGAGCCTATCTTTTGATGGAGCATTTTTGAAACACTCTTTTTATAGAATCTGCATGTGCACATTTGGAGCACTTTGAAGCCTATCGTGGAAAAAGGAATATCTTCAAGTAAAAATTACACAGAAGAATTCGGTGAAACTTCTTTCTCATCTGTGCATTAATCTGACAGTGTTGAAACTTTCTTTTGATTGAGCTGTTTTGAAACACTCTTTTTGTAGAACCTGCAAGTGGACACTTGGAGAATAATCAGGCCTACGGTGAGAAACGATGAACCTATCTTTTGATGGAGCAGTTTTGAAACACTCTTTTTGTAGAATCTGCATGTGGACATTTGGTGCGTTTTGAGGCCTATCGTGGAAAGAGGAATATCTTCAAATAAAAACTACACAGAGGAATTCTGTGAAACTTCTTTCTGATCTGTGCATTCATTTAACAGAGTTGATACTTTCTTTTGTTGAGCTGTTTTGAAACACTCTTTTTGTAGAATCTGCAAGTGGACATTTGGAGAGCTTGGAGGCCTATGGGGAAAAAGGAAATATCTTCAAGTAAAAATTACACAGAACACTGCTGTGAAAATTCTTTCAATTATCTGCATTCAATTCACAGATTTGAAACTTTTCTTGAGTGAGCAGTTTTCAAATACTCTTTTTTTGTAAACTGAAAGTGGACATTTTGAGCGCTTTGAGGCCTATCGTGGAAAAAAGAATATCTTGAAGTAAAAACTACACGGAGGTAATCTGTGAAAGTTCTTTATGAACTGTGCATTCATCTCAGAGAGTGGAATTTTCTTTTGATTGTGCAGTTTTGAAATACGCTTTTTGTAGAACCTGCAATTGGACATCTGGAGGGAATTGAGGCCTATGGTGAAAAAAGAAATATCTTCCAATAAAAACTACACAGAAGCATTCTGTGAAACTTCTTTCTGATCTGTGCATTCATCTAACATACTTGATCCTTACTTTTGATTAAGCAGTTTAGAAACACTCTTTTTGTAGAATCTGCAAGTGGAAATTTGGAGAACATTGAGGCCTACAGTGAAAAACGAAATATTTTCCCATAAAAACTACCCAGAAGCATTTTGTGAAACTTTTCTCTGTTCTGTGCATTCATCTCACAGAGATGAACCTATCTTTTGATGGATCACTTTTGAAACACTCTTTTTGTAGAATCTGCAAGGGGACACTTAGAGCGCTTTGAGGCCTATGGTTAGGAAGGAAATATCTTCAAATAAAAACTACACAGAAACATTCTCTGAAACTTCATTATGATCTGTGCATTCATCTAACAGAGTTGAACCTTTCTTTTGATTGAGAAGTTCTGAAACACACTTTCTGTACAATCTGCAAGTGGACATTTGGAGAACCTTGAGGACTACGGTGAAAAAGGAAATATCTTCCCATAAAAACTACACAGAAGCATTCTGTGAAACTTCTTTCTGTTGTGTTCATTCATCTCACAGAGTAGAAACTTTCTTTTGATTGAGCAGTTTTGAAACCGTCTTTTTGTAGAATCTGCAAGTGGACATTTTGAGCGCTTTGAGGGCTATCGTGGGAAAAGGAATATCTTCAAATAAAAACTACACAGAATCATTCTCTGAAACTTCTTCCTGATCTGTGCATTCATCTAAAAGAGTTGAACCTTTCTTTTGAATGAGCAGTTTTGAAACATTCTTTTTGTAGAATATGCAAGTGGACATTTGGAGCACTTTGAGGCCAAACATGGAAAAAGGAATATCTTCAAATAAAAACTACACAGAAGCATTCTGTGGAACTTCTTTCTGATCTGTGCAATCATCTAACAGAGTTGAACCTTTCTTTTGAATGAGTTGCTTGGAAACACTCTTTTTGTAGAATCTGCAAGTGGACATTTGGAGAACATTGAGGCCTACGGTGAAAAACGAAATATCTTCCCATAAAAACTACACAGACGCATTCTGTGAAACTTTTCTCTGTTCTGTGCATTCATCTCACACAGATGAACCTATCTCTTGATGGAGCACTTTTGAAACACTCTTTTTGTAGAATCTGCATGTGGACATTTGGAGCGCATTGTAGCCTATCGTGGAAAGAGGAATATCTTCAAATAAAAACTACACAGAAGAATTCTGTGAAACTTCTTTCTGATCTGTGCATTAATCTAACAGAGTTGAACCTTTCTTTTGAATGAGTTGCTTGGAAACACTCTTTTTGTAGAATCTGCAAGTGGACATTTGGAGAACATTGAGGCCTGCGGTGAAAAACGAAATATCTTCCCATAAAAACTACCCAGAAGCATTCTGTGAAACTTCTTTCTATTCTGTGCATTCATCTCATGGAGTAGAACCTTTCTTTTGATTGAGCAGTTTTGAAACACTCTTTTTGTAGGATCTGCAAGTGGACATTTGGAGAGCTTGGAGGCCTATGGTGAAAAAAGAAATATCTTCAAGTAAAAACTACACCGAATCATTCTGTGAAAATTCTTTCTATTCTCTGCATTCACCTCACAGAGTTGAAACTGTCTTTTGATTGAGCAGTTTTGAAACACTCTTTTTGTGTAAACTGCAAGTGGACATTAGGAGCGCTTTGAGGCCTATCATGGAAAAAGGAATATCTTGAAATAAAAACTACACAGAAGTAATCAGTGAAACTTATTTATGAACTGTACATTCACCTCAGAGAGTGGCACCTTTCATTTGATTGTACAGCTTTGAAACAGGTTTTTGTAGAATCTGCAATTGGAGATTTGGAGAACATTGAGGCCTTTAGTGTAAAACGAAATATCTTCCCAAAAAAACTGCACAGAATCATTCTGTGAAACTTTTCTCTGTTCTGTGCATTCATCTCACAGAGATGAACCTATCTTTTGATGGCGCACTTTTGAAACACTCATTTTGTAGAATCTGCAAGTGGACATTTGGAGAGATTTGAGGCCTACGGTTAGAAAGCAAATATCTTCAAATAAAAACTACACAGAAGCATTCTGTGAAACTTCATTCTGATCTGTGCATTCATCTAACAAAGTTGAACCTTTCTTTTGATTGAGCAGTTTTGAAACACACTTTCTGTACAATCTGCAAGTGGACATTTGGAGAACATTGAGGCCTAAGGTGAAAAACGAGGTATTAACCCAAAAAGTACACAGAAGCATTCTGTGAAACTTCTGTCTATTCTGTGCATTCGTCTCACAGAGTAGAACATTTCTTTAGATTGAACAGTTTTGAAACACTCTTTTTGTAGGATCTGCAAGTGGACATTTGGAGAGCTTGGAGACCTATGGTGAAAAAAGATATATCTTCAATTAAAAACTACACAGAATCATTCTGTGAAAATTCTTTCTATTCTCTGCATTCATCTCACAGATTTGAAATTTTCTTTTGATGGAGCAGTTTTGAAACCCTCCTTTTGTGTAAATTGCAAGTGGACATTTGGAGCGCTTTGAGGTCTATCATGGAAAAAGGAATATCTTGAAATAAAAACTACAAAGAAGTAATCTGTGAAACTTCTTTATGAACTGTGCATTCATCTCAGAGAGTGTAAACTTTCTTTTGATTGTGCAGATTTGAAACAGACTTTTTGGAGAATCTGCATTTGGACACTTGGAGGGAATTGAGGCCTATGGTGACAAATGAAACATTTTCCCATAAAAACTACACGGAAGCATTCTGTGAAAATTCTTTCTGATATGTGCATTCATCTAACAGACATGAAACTTACTTTTGATTGAGCAGTTTTGAAACATTCTTTTTGTAATATCTGCAAGTGGACATTTGGAGAACATTGAGGCCTATAGTGAAAAACGAAATATCTTCCCATAAAAACTACACAAAAGCATTCTGTGAAACTTCTTTCTATTCTGTCCATTCATCTCACTGAGTAGAAACTTTCTTTTGATTGAGCAGTTTTGAAACACTGTTTTTGTAGAATCTGCAAGTGGACATTTGAGAGCTTTGAGGCCTATGGTGAAAAATGAAATATCTTCAATTAAAAACTACACAGAATAGTTCTGTGAAAATTTTTTGTATTCTCTGCATTCATCTCACAGAGTTGAACCTTTCTTTTGATTGAGCAGTTTTGAAAAACTCTTTTTGTATTATCTGCAACTGGACATATGGAGTGCTTTGAAGCCTATCATGGAAAAAGGAAAATCTTCAAGTAAAAGGAACAGTGAAGTAATCTGTGAAACTTCTTCCAGAACTGTGCATTCATCTCAGAGAGTGGGACAATTCGTTTGATTGTGCAGCTTTGAAACAGGCATTTGTATAGTCTGCAGTTATCCATTTTGAGAGCATCGAGGCCAATGGTGAAAAAAGTAATATCTTCCCATAGAAACTACACAGAAGCATTCTGTGAAACTTGTTTCTATTCTGTTCATTCATCTAACAGAGTAGAACCTTTCTTTTGATTGAGCAGTTTTGAAGCACTCTTTGTGTAGAATCTACAAGTGGACATTTGGAGCACCTTGAGGCCTATCGTGTAAAAAGGAATATCTTCAAATAAAAACGACGCAGAAGAATCCTGTGAGACTTCTTTCTGATCTGTGCATTCGTCTTACAGAGTAGAACCTCTTTTGATGGAGCTGTTTTGAAACACTTTGTAAAATCCGCAAGTGGACATTTGGAGAACTTTGAGACCTGCTGTGAAAAACGAAATATCTTCCCATAAAAACTACACAGAAGCATTCTGTGAAACATCTTTCTATTCTGTTCATTCTCCTAACCGAGTAGAACCTTTCTTTTGATTGAGCAGATTTGAACCACTCTTTTTGTAGAATCTGCAAGTGGACATTTGGAGCGCTTTGAGGCCTATTGTGTAAAAAGAAATATCTTCCAATAAAAACTACACAGAAGCATTCCGTGAAACTTCTTTGTGATCTGTGCATTCATCTGACAGAGTTGAAACTTTCTTTTGATTGAGCTGTTTTGAAACACTTTTTATTGAATCTGCAAGTGGATATTTGCAGAACATTGAGGCCTATGATGAAAAACGAAGTATCTTCCCATAAAAACTACACAGAAGCATTCTGTGTAACTTCTTTCTATTCTGTACATTCATCTCACGGAGTAGAACCTTTATTTTTATGGAGAATTTTGAAACACTCTTTTTGTAGAATCCACAAGTGGACATTTGAAGAGCTTTGAGGCCTGCGTTGAAAAAATAAATATCTTCAAGTAAAAACTACACAGAATACTTCTGTGAAAATACTTTCTATTCTCTGCATTCATCTCACAGTATTGAACCTTTCTTTTTATTGATCAGCTTTGAAACACTCTTTTTGTATAATCTGCAAGTGGACATTTGGAGCGATTGGAGGCCTATCATGGAAAAAGAAATATTTTCAAATAAAAACTTCAAAGAAGGAATCTGTGAAACTTCTTTATGATGTGTGCATTCATCTCAGAGAGTGGAACTTTATCTTGATTGTGTAGCTTTGAAACAGTCTTTTTGTAGAATGTGCAATTGGACATTTGGAGACCATTGGGGCCTATGGTGAAAAAAGAAATATCTTCCCATAAAAACTACACAGAAGCATTCTGTGAAACTTCTTTCTGATCTGTGCATTCATCTAACAAAGTTGAACCTTACTTTTGATGGAGCAGTTTTGAAACACTCTTTTTGTAGAATCTGCAAGTGGACATTTGGAGAACATTGAGGATTATAGTGAAAAGCGAAATATCTTCCCATAAAAACTACAGAGAAGCATTCTTTGAAACTTTTCTCTGTCTATGCATTCACGTCAGAGAGATGAATCTATCTTTTGATGGGGCACTTTTGAAACACTCATTTTGTATAATCTGCAGGTGAACATTTGGAGCGCTTTGAGGAATATGGAGAGAAACGAAATATCTTCAAATAAAAACTACACAGAAGCATTCTGTGAAAATTATTTCTCATGAGTGCATTCATCTCACAGAGTTGAAACTCTCTTTTGATAGAGCAATTTTGAAACACTCTTTTTGTAGAATCTGCAAGTGGAGATTTGGAGAGCATTGAGGACTACGGAGAACAAGGAAATATCCTCCTTTGAAAACTACTCAGAAGCCTTCTGTGAAACTTCTTTCTGATCTGTGCATTCATCTCACAGAGTTGAAACTTTCTTTTCATTGAGCAGTTTTGAAACACTCTCTTTGTAGACTCTGTAAATGGACAATTGTAGCATATTGAAGCCTATAGTGAAAAATGAAATATCTTCCCATAAAAACTACACAGAAGCATTCTGTGAAACATATTTCTGATATGTGCATTCATCCCACAGAGTTGAACTTTTCTTTTGATTGAGCAGTTTTGAAACACTCTTTTTGTAGAATCTGCAAGTGGAGATTTGGAGAGCATTGAGGCTTATCGTGAACAACGAAATATCTTCCCATAAAAACTACACAGAAGCATTCTTTGAAACCCCTTTCTGATTTCTTCATTCATCTCAGAGAGTTGTACCTTTCCTTTGATTGAGCAGTTTTGAAAAACTCTTTTTGAAGAATCTGCAACTGGATATTTGGCACGCATTGAGTCCTATGGTGAAAAACAAAATATCTTCCCATAAAAACTACACAGAAGCATTCTGTGAAACTTCTTTCTGATCTGTGCATTAATCTCACAGAGTTGAACGTTTCTTTTGATTCAGCAGTTTTGAGACACTCTTTTTGTAGAATCTGCAAGTGCACACTTGGAGCTCTTTGAGGGAAATGTTGAAAAATGAAAAATCTTCAAATGAAAACTACACAGAAGCATTCTGTGAAACTTCTTTCTGATCTGTGCATTCATCTCACAGAGTTGAACATTTCTTTTGATTGAGCAGTTTTGAAACATTCTTTTTCTAGGGTCTGCAAGTGAACTTTGGAGCGTTTTGAGGCCTATGATGAAAAATGAAATATCATCCCATAAAAACTACACAGAAGCCGGATGTGAAATATCTTTCTGTTCTCTGCATTCATCTCACAGAGTTGAAACTTTCTTTTCATTCAGCTGTTTTGAAACACTCTTTTTGTTGGATCTGCAAGTGGAAAATTAGAGCCTTTTGAGGCCTATGGTGAAAAACGAACTATCTTGCCATAAAAACTACACAGAAGCCTTCTGTGAACCTTCTTTCTGTTCTGTGCATTCATCTCACAGAGTTGAACATTTCTTTTGATTGAGCAGTTTTGAAACACTCTTTTTGTAGACTCCACAAGTGGATATTTGGAGAGCATTGAGGCCTAGGGTGAAAAACGAAATATCTTCCCACAAAAACTACACTGAAGCATTCTGTGAAACTTCTTTCTGTTCTGTGCATTTATCTCACAGATGTGAAACATTCTTGTGATTGAGCAGTTTTGAAACACTCTTTTTGTGGAATCTGTAAGTGGACGTTTGGAGCGCCTTGAGGCCTATGGTGAAAACCGAAATGTCTTCAAATAAGAAGGACACAGAAACATTCTGTGAAACTTCTTTCTGTTCTGTGCATTCATCTCACAGAGTTGAACCTTTCTTTTAATTTAGCGGTTGTGAAACACTCTTTTTGTAGAATATGTAAGTGGACATTTGGAGCGCTTTGGGGCCTATGGTGAAAAAAGAATATCTTCAAAAAAAGAGAACCATTCTGTGAAACTTCTTTCTGATCTGGGTATTCATCTCGCAGAGTTCAACATTGCCTTTTATCGAGCAGTTTTGAAACAATCTTTTAGAAGAATCTGCAAGTGGACATTTGCAGGACTTTGAGGCCTATGATGAAAAACGAAATATCTTCCCATAAAAACGACACAGCAACATTCTGTGAAACTTCTTCCTGATCTGTTCATTCACCTCAAAGAGTTGAACCTTTCTTTTGATTGAGCAGTTTTCAAACACTCTTTCTGTAGAATCTGCAAGTGGACATTTGGAGCGTTTTGAGGCCTATGGTGAAAAATGAAATATTTTCCCATAAAAACTACACAGAAGCCTTCTGTGCAACCTCTTTCTGTTCTGTGAATTCATCTCACAGAGTGGAACATTTCTTTTAATTGAACAGTTTTGAAACACTCTTTTTGTAGAATCTGCAAGTGGACATTTGGAGACCATTGACGCCTACGGTGAAAAACGAAATACCTTCGCATAAAAACCAGACAGAAGCATTCTGTGACACTTCTTTCTGATCTGTGCATTCATCTCACAGAGTTGAACATTTCTTTTGATTGAGCAGTTTTTAAACACTCTTTTTGTAGAATCTGCAAATGGACATTTGGAGAGTTTTGAGGCCTATGATGACAAATGTAATATCGTCCCATAAAAACTACACAGAAGGCTGATGTGAAACTTCTTTCTGTTGTCTGTATTCACCTCACAGAGTTGAACATTTCTTTTGATTGAGCAGTTTTGAAACACTCTTTTTGTGGAATCTGCAAGTGGATATTTGGAGAGAATTGAGGCCTATGGTGAAAAACAAAATATCTTCCCATAAAAACTACACAGAAGCATTCTGTGAAACTTCTTTCTGTTCTGAGCATTCGTCTCACAGAGATGAAACATCCTTGTGATTGAGCAGTTTTAAAACAATCTTTTTGTGGAATCTGTAAGTGGACGTTTTTAGCCCCTTGAGGCCTATGGTGAGAAACGACCTATCTTCAAATAAAAACAACACGGAAGCATTCTGTGAAACTTCTTTCTGATCTGTGCATTCATCTAACTGTGTTCAATCTTTCTTTTGATTGAGCAGCTTTGAAACACTCTATTTGTAGAATCTGCAAGTGGCCATTTTGAGCTTTTAGAGGACTATGGTGAAAAATGAAATATCTTCCCATAAAATCTACACAGAAGCCTTCTCTGAAACTTCTTTCTGATCTGTGCATTCATCTCACAGAGTTGAAACTTTCTTTTGATTCAGCAGTTTTGAGACACTCTTGTTGTAGAATCTCCTAGTGGACACTTGGAGCGCTTTGAGGCAAATGTTGAAAAAAGATAAATTTTCAAATAAAAACTACACAGAAGCATTCTGTGAAACTTCTTTCTGAACTGTGCATTCATCACACAGAGTTGAACCTTTCTTTTAATTTAGCGATTGTGAAACACTCTTTTTGTAGAATATGTAAGTGGACATTTGGAGTGCTTTGGGGCCTGCGGTGAAAAAGTAATATCTTCAAAAAAAGCTACAGAGAACCATTCTGTGAAACTTCTTTCTGATCTGGGTATTCATCTCGCAGAGTTCAACATTGCTTTTGATTCAGCAGTTTTCAAACAATCTTTTTGAAGCATCCACAAGTGGACATTTGCAGCATTTTGAGGCCCATGGTGAAAAACGAAATATCGTCCCATAAAAACTACACAGAAGCCTAATGTGAAACTTCTTTCTGTTCTCTGCATTCATCTCACAGAGCTGAAACTGTCTTTTGATTCAGCAGTTTTGAACCACTCTTTTTGTTAGATCTGCAAGTGGATATTTGGAGTGCTTTGAGGCCTATGGTGAAAAGGGAAATATCTTGCCATATAAACTACACAGAAGCCTTCTGTGAAACTTCTTTCTGTTCTGTGCATTCATCTCACAGAGTTGAACCTTTCTTCTGATTGAGCAGTTTTGAAACCCTCTTTTTGTGGAGTCTGTAAGTGGACATTTGGAGCGCTTTGAGGCCTATGGTGAAAAATGACATATCTTCAAATAAAAACTACACAGAAGCATTCTGTGAAACTTCTTCCTGATCTGTTCATCCATCTCACTGGTTTGAACCTTTCTTTTCATTGAGCAGTTTTGAAACACTCTATTTGTAGAATCTGCAAGTGGATATTTGGAGCTTTTAGGGGACTATGGTGAAAAATGAAATCTCTTCCCATAAAAACTACACAGAAGCATTCTGTGAAACTTCTTTCTGATCTGTGCATTCATCTCACAGAGTTGAAGCTTTCTTTTGATTCAGCAGTTTTGAGACACTCTTTTTGTAGAATCTGCAAGTGGACACTTGGAGCACTTTGAGGCAAATGTTGAAAAATGAAAAATCTTCAAATAAAAACTACACAAAAGCAGTCTGTGAAACTTCTTTCCGATCTGTGAATTCATCTCACAGTGTTGAACCTTTCTTTTCATTGAACAGTTTTGAGACACTCTTTTTGTAGAATCTGCATGTGGACATTTTGAACGCTTTGAGGCCTGTAGTGAAAAACAAAATATCCTCCCTTTAAAACTACTCAGAAGCCTTCTGTGAAACTTCTTTCTGATCTGTGCATTCATCCCACAGAGTTGAACCTTTCTTTTGATTGAGCAGTTTTGAAACACTCTTTTTGTAGAATCTGTAACTGGACAATTGTAACACATTGAGGCCTATAGTGAAAAACGAAATATCTTCCCATAAAAACTACACAGAAGAATTATGTGAAACTTCTTTCTGGTGTGTGCATGCATCTCACAGAGCTAAACCTTTCTTTTGATTGAGCAGTTTTGAAACACTCTTTTTGTAGAATCTGCAAGTGGATATTTGGAGCACTTTGAGGCCTATTGTGGAAAAGGACATATCTTCACATAAAAACCAGAAAGAAACATTCTGAAAAACTTCTTTGTGGTGTCTGCTTTCATCTCACAGAGTTGAACCTTTCTTTTGATTGAGCAGTTTTGAAAAACTCTTTTTATAGAATCTGCAATTGGATATTTGGATCGCTTTGAGGCCTATTGTGGAAAAGGAAATATCTTCTCATAAAAACTAGACAGAAGCCTTCTGAGAAACTTCTTTGTGATGTGTGCATTCATTTCACAGAGTTGAACCTTTCTTTTTAATGAGCAGTTTTGACACACTCTTTTTGTAGAATCTGCATGTGGATCTATGGAGCGTGGTGAGGCCTTTGGTGGAAAAGGAAATATCTTCACATAAAAACTAGACAGAAGCATTCTGAGAAACTTCTTTGTGATGTCTGCTTTCACATCAGAGATTTGAACCTTTCTTTTTATTGAAAAGTATGGAAACACTCTTTTTGTATTATCTGCAAGTGGATCCTTGGAGCATTTTGAAGGCCTATAGTGGATAAGGAAATATCTTCACATAAAAACTAGACAGAAGCATTGTGAGAAACTTCTTTGTGTTGTGTGCCTTCATCTCACAGAGTTGAACCTTTCTTTTGATTGAGCAGTTTTGAAACACTCTTTTTGTAGAATCTGCATTTGGTTACTTGGAGCGCTTTACTGCCTATAGTGGAAAAGAGAATATCCTCACATAAAAACAAGACAGAATCATTCTGAGAAACTTTTTAGGAATGTGTGCATTCATCTCATAGAGTTCAACCTTTCTTTGGGCTGAGCACTTTTGAAACACTCCATTTGTAGAATCTGCCATTGGATATTTTGAGCGCTTTACTGCCTATAGTGGAAAAGGAAATATCTTCACATAAAAACTAGACAGAAGCATTCTGAGAAAGCTTTTTGTGATGTGTGCATTCATTGCACTGAGTTGAAACTTCCTTTGATTGAGAAGTTTTCAAACACTCTTTTTGTAGAATATGCAATTGGATAATTGGAGCGCATTACTGCATACAGTGGAAAATAAAATATCTTCACATAAAAACTAGACCGAAGTATTTTAGAAACTTCTTTGTGAAGTGTGTATTCATCTCACAGAGTTGAACCTTGCTTTGGATTGAGCAGTTTTGGAACACTCTTTTTGTAGAATCTGCAGGTGGATATTTGGAGTGCTTTGAGGCCTATTGTGGACAAAGAAATATCTTCACATAAATACTAGACAGAAGCATTCTGAGAAACGTCTTAGTGATTTGTGTATTGATCTCACAGGATTGAACCTTGTTTTGATTGAGCAGTTTTGAAATACTCTTTTTGTAGAATCTGCAAGTGGACATTTGGCTCGCTTTGAGTGCTATTGTGCAAAAGGAAATATCTTCACATTAAAACTAGATGGAAGCATTCTGAGAAATTACTTTGCTGTGAGTGCATTCATTTGACAGAGTTGAACCTTTCTTTTGATTGAGCAGTTTTGAAACACTCTTTTTGTAGAATCTGCCATTGGACATTTGGAGGGCTTTGAGGCCTACTGTCGAAAAGGAAATATCTTCAGATAAAAACTAGACAGAAGCATTCTGAGATACTTCTTTGTGGTGTGTGCATTCATCTCACAGAGTTGAACCTTTCTTTTGATTGACCAGTTTTAAAACTCTCTTTTTGTAGTATATGCAAGTGGACATTTGGAGCGCTTTGGGGTCTATTCTTGAAAAGGAAATATCTTCACACAAAAACTAGACAGAAGCATTCTCAGAATATTCTTTGTGGTGTGTGCATTCATCTCACAGAGTCGAAATTTTCTTTTCATTGAGTAGTTTTGAAACAATCTTTTTGTGGAATCTGCAAGTGGAAATTTGGAGCGCATTGAGTCCTGTTAAGGAAAAGGAAATATCTTCACATTAAAAAAATAAAAACTAGACAGAAGCATTCTGAGAAACTTCTTTGTGTTGTGTGCATTCATCTCATAGAGTTGAAACTTTCTTTTGATTGAGAAGTTTTGAAACACTCTTTGTAGAATCTGCCAGCGGATATTTTGAGCTCTTTTGTGCCTATTGTGGAAAAGGAAATATGTTCACTTAAAAACCAGACAGAAGCATTCTGAGAACCTTCGTTGTGGTGTGTTCATTCATCTCACAGGTTTGAACCTTTCTTTTTACTGATTAGTTTTGAAACAATATATTTGTAGAATCGGGGAGTGGACATTTGGAGCGCTTTGAGGCCTATAGTGGAAAAGGAAATATCTTCACATAAAAACTTGACAGAAGCATTCTGAGAAACTTCTTTGTGGTGTGTGCGTTCATTTCCCAGAATTGAATCTTTCTTTTGATTGAGCAGTTTTGAAACACTCTTTGTGTAGAATCTGCAAGTGGATATATAAGACTCCTATTGTGGAAAAGGGAATATCTTCATATAAAAACAGAAGCATTCTGAGAGACTTCTTTGTGGTGTGTGCATTCAACTTGCAGAGTTGAAACTTTCTTTTGATTGATGACTATTGAAACACTCTTTTTGTAGAATCTGAAAGTGGACATTTAGAGCACTTTGAGGCCTATTGTGGAAAAGGAAATATGTTCACATAAAAACTACAAAGAAGTATTCTTAGAAATTGGTTGTTCAGCACCACACCACACCTATTCCAAAATTGACCACATAGTTGGAAGTAAAGCTCTCCTCAGCAAATGTAAAAGAACAGAAATTATAACAAACTGTCAGACCACAGTGCAATCAAACTAGAACTCAGGATT
>NW_026652470.1:15306-50000 GCF_009828535.3 Hylobates moloch
GTTTTTGTAGAATCTGCAAGTGGACATTTGGAGCACTTTTAGGCCTATTGTGGAAAAGGAAATATCTTCACCTAAAAACCAGACAGAAGCATTCTGAGAAACTTCTTTCTGATGTGCGCATTCATCTCACAGAGTTGAACATTTCTTTTGATTGATCAGTTTTGAAAGACTGTTTTTGTAGAATCTGCCAGCAGACATTTGGAGCGCATTGACGCCTATTCTGGAAAAGGAAAAATCTTCTCACAAAAACTAGACAGAAACATTCTGAATATCTTCTTTGTGGTGGGAGCATTTATCTCACAGAGTTGAACATTTCTCTTGATTGAGCAGTTTTGAAACACTCTTTTTGTAGAATCTGAATCTGTAATTGGACATTTGGAGCGCTTTGAGGCCTCTTGTGGAAAATGAAATTTCTTCACCTAAAATCTAGACAGAAGGATTCTGAGAAATTACTCTTTGGTGTGTGAATTCATCTCAGAAAGTTGAACCTTTCTTTTGATGGAGCAGTTTTGAAATACGCTTTTTGTAGTATTTGAAATTGCACATTTGGAGCGCTTTGAGGCCTATTCTTGAAACGGAAATATCTTAACATAAAAACTAGACAGAAGCATTCTGAGAAACTTCTTTGTCCTGTTTGCATTCATATCACAGAGTTGAAACATTTTTTTATTGAGCAGTTTTGAAACACTCCTTTCGTGGAATGGGCCAGTGGACATTTGGAGCGCTTTGAGGCCTGTTGTGGAAAAGGAAATATATTCACATAAAAACTAGAACAAAGCAACTGCTTTTTGGTGTGTGTGTTCGTGACATAGAGTTGAATCTTTCTTTTGATTGAGCAGTTTTGAAACACTCTTTGTAGAATCTGAAAGTGGACATTTGGAGTGCTTTGATGCCTATTGTAGAAAATGATACATCTTCATATGAAACCTAGACAGAAGCATTCTGAGAAACTTCTTTGTGGTGTATGCATTCATCTCAAAGAGTTGAACCTTTCTTTCCTTTGATTGAGCAGTATTGAAACGCTCTTTTTCTAGAATCAGCAAGGGGACAATTAGAGCACTTTGAGGTCTATTGTGGAAAAGGAAATATCTTCGCATAAAAACTAGACAGAGGCATTCTGAGAAACTTCTTTGTGGTGTGGGCATTCATCTCACAGGGTTGAAGCTTTCTTTTGATTGAGCAGTTTTGAAACACTCTTTTTATAGAATCTGGATTTGGACATTTGGTGCGCTTTGAGGCCTATTGTGGAAAAGGAAATATCTTCACATAAAAACTAGACAGAAGCATTCTGAGAAACTTGTTTTTGGTGTGTGCATTCATCTCACAGATTTGAAACTTTCTTTTCATTGAGAAGTTTTGAAACACTCTTTTTGTAGAGTCTGCAAGTGGACTTTTGGAGCGCTTTGAGGCCGATTGTGGAAAAGGAAATATCTTCACATATAAAGTAGACAGAAGCGTTCTTAGAAACTTCGTTGTGGTGTGTGCATTCATCGCACAGAGTTGAACCTCTCTTTTGATTGAGCAGTTTGGAAAGACTCTTTTATTAGAATCTTCAAGTGGACATGTGGAACGTTTGGAGGCCTCTTGTGGAAAATGAAATATCTTCACTTAAAAACTAGACAGAAGCATTCTGAGAAACTACTCTGTGGTGTGTGAATTCGTATCAGAAAGTTGAACCTTTCCTTTGAGGGAGCAGTTTTAAAACACGCTTTTTGTAATATTTGCAAGTGGACATTTGGAGTGCTTTGAGGCCTATTCTTGAAACAGAAATATCTTAATATAAAAACTAGACAGAAGCATTCTGAGAAATTTCTTCATGGTTTTTGCATCCATCATCTCACAGAGTTGAAACACTTTCTGATTGAGCACTTTTGAAACATGCTTTTTGTAGACTCTGCAAATGGACATTTGGAGTGCATTGAGGCATATTGTGGAAAAGGAAATATCTTCACATGAAAACTAGAAAGAAGCATTCTGAGAAACTTCTTTGTGATGTGTGCATTCATCTCACTGAGTTGAAACTTTCTTTGGTTGAGCAGTATTCAAATACTCTTTTTGTAGAATCTGCAATTGGTCATTAGGAGTGCTTTGAAGAATATTTTTGAAAAGGAATAATATTCACATAAAAACTAGACAGAAGCATTCTAAGAAACTACTTTGTGGCGTGTTCATTCATATCACAGAGTTGAAGGTTTCTCTTTATTGATCAGTTTTGAAACACTCTTTTTGTAGAATCTGCAAGTGGACGTTTGGAGCACTTTGAGGCTCATTGTGGAAAAGGAAATATCTTCACATAAAAACTAGACAGAAACATTCTGGAAAACTTCTTTGTGGTGAGTACATTTATATCACAG
The DNA here is from genome assembly GCF_009828535.3 of Hylobates moloch. Taxonomy (NCBI): domain Eukaryota; kingdom Metazoa; phylum Chordata; class Mammalia; order Primates; family Hylobatidae; genus Hylobates; species Hylobates moloch. The sequence continues at coordinate 17,661 of NW_026652470.1, forward strand.
AGTTGAACCTTTCTTTTGATTGAGCAGTTTTGAAACCCTCTTTTTGTAGAATCTGCAAGTGGACTTTTGCAGCACTTTGAGGCCTATTGTTGAAAAGGAAATATCTTCACATAAAAACTAGAGAGAAGCATTCTAAGAAAACTCTTTCTGGTGTGTGCATTCATCTCACAGGGTTGAACCTTTCTTTTGGTTGATTCGTTTTGAAACACTCTTTTTGTAGGATCTGCAAGTGGACAATTGCAGTGCTTTGAGGCCTATTGTGGAAAATTAAATATCTTCAACATAAAAAAATAGACAGAAGCATTCTGAGAAACTTCTTTGTGGTGTGTGCCTTCATTGCACAGAACTGAATCTCTCTTTTGATTCAACATTTTTGAAACACTGTTTCTGTAGAATCTTGAAGTGGATAATTTGAGCACTTTGAGGCCCATTTTGGAAAAGGAAATATCTTCATACAAAACTAGACAGAAGCATTCTGAGAAACTTCCTTCTGGGGTGTGCATTCACCTCAGAGAATTGAAACTTTTTTTGATTGAGCAGTTTTGAAACCCTCTTTTTGTGGAATCTGCAAGTGGACATTTGCAGTGCTTTGAGGCCTATTGTGGAAAAGGAAATACCTTCACATAAAAACTAGACAGAAGCATTCTGGGAAACTTCTTTGTGGTGCATTCATTCTTGTCACAGAGTTGAACCTTTCTTTTGATTGAGTAGTTTTTAAACACTCTTTTGTAGAATCTGCAAGTGGACATTTGGAGCACTTTGAGGCCTGTTGTGGAAAAGGAAATATCTTCACATAAAAACTAGACAGAAACCTTCTGGAAAACTTCTTTGTAGTGGGTACATTTATCTCATGGAGTTGAAACTTTCTTTTGATTGAGCAGTTTTGAAACTCTCTTTTTGTAGAATCTGCAAGTGGACATTTGGAGCACTATGTGGCCTATTGTGGAAAAGGAAATAGCTTCACATAAAAACTAGACAGAAGTATAAAGAGAAACTCGTTTTTGTTGTGGGCATTCACCTCTCAGAGTTGAACCCTTCTTTTGATTGAGCAGTTTTGAAACACTCTTTCTGGAGAATCTTCAAGTGGACATTTGGTGTGCTTTGAGGCCAATCATGGAAAAGGACATATCTTCACTTAAAAACTAGATGGAAGCATTCTGAGAAACTTCTTTGTGATATGTGCATTCATCTCAGACATTTGAACCTTTCTTTTGATTGAGCAGTTTTGAAACACTCTTTTTGAAGAATCTGTATATGCATATTTGGAGCTCTTTGGGGTCTAATGTGGAAAAGGAAATATCTTCACCTAAAAACTAGAGAGAAGCATTCTGAGAAACTTCTTTGTGGTGTGTGCATTCATCTCACAGAGTTAAACCTTTCTTTTGATTGCACAGTTTTGAAACTCTCTTTTTGTAGTATATGCAAGTGGACATTTGCAGTGCTTTGGGGTCTATTTTTGAAAAGGAAGTATCTTCACATAAAAACTAGACAGAAGCATTCTCAGAATCTTGTTTGTGGTGTGTGCATTCACCTCACAGAGTTGAACTTTACTTTTCATAGAGCATTTTTGAAACACTCTTTTTGTGGAATCTACAAGTGGAAATTTGGAGCGCTTTGTGTCCTATTAAGGAAAAGGAAATATCTTCACATAAAAACAATAAAAACAAGACAGAAGCATTCTGAGAAACTACTTTGTGTTGTGTGCATTCATCTAACAGTTGAAACTTTCTTTTGATAGAGCAGTTTTGAAACACTCTTTTTGTAGAATCTGCCAGCGGACATTTGGAGCGCTTTGGTGCCAATTGTTGAAAAGGAAATATCTTCACATAAAAACTAGATAGAGGCATTCTGAGAAAATTCTTTGTGGTGTGTGCATTCATCTCACAGAGGTGAATCTTTCTTCTTTTTGACCAGTTTTGCAACACTCTTCTTATACAATCTGCAAGTGGATATTTGGAATGCTTTGAGGCCTATTGTGGAAAAGGTAATACCTTCTCATAAAAACTAGACAGAAGCATTCTAAGAAACTTCTTTGTGGTATGTGCATTCATCTCACAGAGGTGAAAGTTTCTTTTCATTTAGCAGTTCTGAAACACCCTTTTTGTAGAATCTGTAAGTGGACATTTTGAACTCTTTGAGGCCTAATGTGGAAAAGAAAATATGTTCACCTAAAAACTAGAGAAAAGCATTCTGATAAACTTCTTTGTGGTGTGTGCATTCATCTCAGAGAGTTCAACCTTTCTTTTGATTGACAGTTTTGAAACACTCTTTTTGTAGAATCTGCAAGTGGACATTTGGAGCACTATGTGGCCTATTGTGGAATAGGAAATATCTTCACATAAAAACTAGACAGACCCATTCTGAGAAACTTCTTTGTGGTGTGTACATTCATTTCACAGAGTTGAACCTTTCTTTCAATTGAGTACTTTTGAAACACCCTTTTTTTGGAGTATGCAAGAGGACATTTGGAGCACTTTGAGGCCTATTGTGGAAAAGGAAATATCTTCACATGAAAACTAGACAGAAGCTTTCTGAGAGACTTCTTTGTGGTGTGTGTGTGTTCATCTCACACAGTTGAATCTTTCTTTTGATTGAGCAGTTTTAAAACACTCTTTGTAGCATCTGCAAGTGGACACTTGGAGCACTGTGAGGCCTCTTTTGGAAAATGATATGTCTTCACATAAAAACTAGACAGAAGCATTCTGAGAAACATCTTTGTGGTGTGTGCATTCATCTTACAGAGTTGAACCTTTCTTGTGATGCAGCAGTTTTGAAACTCTTTTTCTAGAATCTGCATTTGGACAGTTGGAACACTTTGAGGCCTATTGTGGAAAAGGAAATATCTTCTCATAAAAACTAGACAGAAGCATTCTTCAAAACCACTTTGTGGTGTGTGAATCCATCTCACAGAGTTGAACCTTATTTATTATTGAGCAGTTTTGAAACACTCTTTTTGTAGAATCTGCAAGTGGACATTTGGAGCACATTGAGGCCTGTTGTGGAAAAGGAAATCTATTCACATAAAACTAGATAGCATTCTGAGAAACTTCTTTGGGATGTGTGCATTCATCTCAGATAGTTGAACTTTTCTTTTGATTTAGCAGTTTTGAAACACTCTTTTTGTACAATCCGCAAGTGGATATTTTGAGAGTTTTTAGGCCCACTGTTAAAAGGGAAATACCTTCACATACAAACTAAAAGAAGCATTCTGAGAAACTTGTATTTGGTGTGTGCATTCATCTCACAAATTTGAAACTTTCTTTTGATTTAGCGGTTTTGAAACACTCTTTTTGTAGAATCTGCATGTGGACAGTTTGAGGGCTTTGAGGTCTATTGTGGAAAAAGCAATAACTTCACATAAAAACTAGACGGAAGCATTCTGAGAAACTTCTTTGTATTGTGTGCATTCATCTCACAGAGTTGGATCTTTCTTTTGATTGAGCAGTTTTCAAACTCTCTTTTTGTAGAATCTGCAAGTGGACATTTGGATCGTTTTGAGGCCTATTGTAGAAAGAGAAATATCTTCTCATAAAAACTAGACAGAAGCATTGTGAGAAAATTCTTTGTGGTGTGTGCATTCATCTCACAGAATTAAATCTATCTTCTTATTGACCTGTTTTGAAACACTCTTTTTGTAGAGCGTGCAAGTGGACATTTGGAGGGCTTTCCGGCCTACTGTGGAAAAGGAAATATCTTCACATAAATACTAGAGACAAGCCTTCTGAGAAATTTCTTTCTGGTGTGTGCATTTATCTCCCAGAGTTGAACCTTTCTTTTGATTGAGCAGTTTTGAAACACGATTTTGTAGAATCTGCAAGTGGACATTTGGAAGGCAATGAGGCCTATTGTGGAAAAGGAAATATCTGTACATAAAAATTAGACAGAAGCATGCAGAGAAACTTCTTCATGTGGCGTGCACTCATCTCACAGACTTGCACCTTTCCTTTGATTGAGCAGCTTTGAAACACACTTTTTGTAGAATTTCTAAGTGGACATTTGGAGTGCTTTGAGGCCTATTTTGGGAAAGGAAATATCTTCACATAAAAACTAGACAGAAGCATTCTGAGAAACTTCTCTGTGGTGTGTGCACTCATCTCACAGAGTTGAAACTTTCTTTTGATTGAGCATTTTTGAAACACCGTTTTTGTATAATCTGCAAGGGGACATTTGGAGCGCTTTGGTGCCTATTGTGGAAAAGAAAATATCTTCACATAAAAACTAGACAGTAGCATTCTGAGAAAATTCTTTGTGGTGTGCGCATTCGTCTCACAGAGCTGAATCTTTCTTCTTATTGACCAGTTTTGCAACACTTTTTGTAGAATCTGCAAGTGGATATTTGGAACGCTTTGTGGCCTATTATGGAAAAGGAAGTATCTTCACATACAAACTAGACTGAAGCATAAAGAGAAACTTCTTTGTGGTTTATGCATTCATTTCACAGAGTTGAATCTTTCTTTTTATTGAGCAGTTTTGAAACACACTTTTTGTAGAATGTGATAGTGGACATTTGGGGCCCTTTGGGGCCTATTGTGGAAAAGGAAATATCTTCACATAAAAACAAGACTGAAGCATTCTGAAAAACTTCTTTATGGTGTGTGGATTCATCTCACAGAGGTGAAACTTTCTTTTCATTTAGGAGTTCTGAAACACACTTTTTGTAGAATCTGTAAGTGGACATTTGGAATGCTTTGAGACCTATTGTGGAAAAGAAAATATCTTCACAAAAAAACTGGACAGAAGCATACAGAGAAACTTTTTGTGGTGTGTGTATTCATCTCATAGGCTTGAACCTTCTTTTGATTGAGCAGTTATGAAACACTCTTTTTGTAGAATCTGCAAGTGGAGATTTGGAGTGCTTTGAAGGCTATTGCACAAAAGGAAATATCTTCACATTAAAACTAGACGGAAGCATTCTGAGAAATTTATTTGCTGTGAGTGATTTCATCTCACAGAGTTGAACCTTTCTTTTGATTGAGCAGTTTTGAAACACTCTTTCTGTAGAATCTGCTATTGGACATTTGGAGGGCTTTGAGGTCTACTGTCGAAAAGGAAACATCTTCAGATAAAAACTAGACAGAAGCATTCTGAGTTACTTCTTTGTGGTGTGTGTATTCATCTCACAGAGTTGAACCTTTCTTTTGATTGAGCAGTTTTGAAACTCTCTTTTTGTAGTATATGCAAGTGGACATTTGGAGTGCTTTGGGGTCTATTTTTGAAAAGGAAATATCTTCACGTAAAAACTATACAGAAGCATTCTCAGAATATTCTTTGTGGTGTGTGCATTCATCTCATAGATTTGAACTTTTCATTGAGCAGTATTGAGACACTCTTTTTGTGGAATCTGCAAGTGGAAATTTGGAGCGCTTTGAGTCCTATTAAGGAAAAGGAAATATCTTCACATAAAAAAATAAAAACAAGAAAGAAGCATTCTGAGAAACTTCTTTGTGTTGTGTGCATTCATCTCAAGGAGTTGAAAATTTATTTTGATTGAGCAGTTTTGAAACACTCTTTTTGTAGAATGTGTAAGAAGATATTTGTAGCGCTTTGAAGCCTATTGTGGAAAAGGAAATATCTTCACATAGAAACTAGACAGAAGCATTCCAAGAAACTTCCTTGAGGTGTGTGCATTCATGTCACAAAGCTGAACCTTTCTTTTGATTGTGCAGTTTTGAAACACTCATTTTGTAGAATCTGCACGTGGATATTTGGAGTGCTTTGAGGCCTCTTGTGGAAATGGAATTATCTTAACTAAAAACTAGACAGAAGCATTCTGAGAAACTTCTTTGTGGTGTGTTCATTCATCTCACAGAATTGAAACTTTCTTTCAGTTGAGCAGTTTTGAAACACTCTTTTTTGTATAATTTGCAAGTGTATATTTTGTGTGCTTTGTGGCCTAATAGGGAAAAGGAAATATCTTCACAAAAACACTAGACAAACCCATTCTGAGAAACTTCTTTGTGGTGTGTTCATTCATCCCATTGAGACGTTTCTTTTCGTTGAGCAATTTTGAAATATTCTTTCTGTAGAATCTGCAAGTGGATATTTGAAGAGCTTTGAGGCCTGTTGTGCAAAGGAAATATCTTCACATAAAAACTAGATGGAAGCATTCTAAGAAACTTCTTTGTGGTGTGTGCATTCATCTCACAGGGTTGAATTTTCTTTTGATTGAGCAGTTGTGAAACACTATTTTTGTAGAATCTGCAAGTGGACATTTTGAGTACTTTGAGGGCTATTGTGCAAAAGGAAATATCTTCACATTAAAACTTGACAGAATCATTCTGAGAACCTTCTTTGTGGTGTTTGAATTCACCTCACAGCATTGAACTTTCCTTTTGATTGAGCTGTTTTGAAAGACTCTTTTTGTAGAATCTGCAAGTGTATATTCGGAAGGCTTTGAGGCCTATTGTGCAAAAGGAAATATCTTCACATAAAAACTAGACGGAAGCATACAGAGAAACTACTCTGTGGTGTGTGCATTAATCTCACATAGTTGGACCTTCCTTTGATTGAGCCGTTTTGAAATACCCTTTTTGCAGAATCTGCAAGTGGACATTTGTAGTGGTTTGAGGCCTACTGTCGAAAAGGAAATATGTTCACACAAAAAATTGACAGAAGCATTCTGAGATACTTCTTTGTGGTGTGTGCATTCATCTCACAGAGTTGAACCTTTCTTTTGATTGAGCAGTTTTGAAACACTCTTTTTGTAGGATCTGCAAGTGGATATTTGGAGTGCTTCTCAAAGACCTATGGTGTAAAAAAAGTATCTTCACATAAAAACCAGACAGAAGCATTCTGAGAAACTTCTTTGGAATGAGTGAAAGCATCTCACAGAGTTGAACATTTCTTTTGATTCAGCAGTTTTGAAACACTATTTTTTTAGGATCTGCCAGAGGATATTTGCAGCACTTTGAGACCTATGGTGGAAAAGGAAATATTTTCACATAAAAACTAGATGGAAGCATTCTGAGAAATTTCTTTTTGACGTGTGCATTCATCTCAAGGATTTGAACTTTCTTTTGATTGAGCAGTTTTGAAACACACTTTTTATAGAATTTGCAAGTGGATATTTAGAGCGCTTTGATGCCTGTAGTGTAAAAGGAAATATCTTCACTTTAAACTAGAGAGAAGCATTCTGAGAAACTTCTCTGTGATGTGTGCATTCATCTCACAGAGTTGAAACTTTCTTTTTGATTGAGCAGTTTTTAACACTCTTCTAGAATCTGCAAGTGGATATATGGAGCGCTGTGAGGCCTATTGTGGAAAAGGAAATATCTTCACATAAAAACTAGACTGGAGCATTCTGAGAAACTTCTTTGTGATGTGTGCATTCATCTCGCAGAGTTGAACCTTTCTTTTTATTGAGCAGTTATGAAACACTCTTTTTGTAGGATCTGCAATTGGATAATTGGAGGGCTTTACTGCCTTTAGTGGAAAAGGACACATCATCACATAATAACTAGACAGAAGCATTCTGAGAAACTTCTTTGTGGTGTGTGCATTCATCACAAAGTGTTGAACCTTTCTTTTGAATCAACAGTTTTGAGACACTCTTTCTGTGGGATCTGCATGTGGACAATTAGTGCGCTTTAAGGCCTACGGTGGAAAAAGAAATATCATCACATAAAAACTAGATGGAAGCATTCTGAGAAACTTCTTTGTGGTGTGTGCATTCATCTCACAGAGTTGAACATTTCTTTTGATTGAGTAGTTTATAAACTGTCTTTTTGTCGTATCTGCAAATGGATATTTGGAGCACTTTGAGGATTATAGTGGAAAAGGATATATCTTCACATAAAAACTAGACGGAAGCATTTTGAGAAACATGCTTGGGATGTTTGCATTCATCCCACATAGTTGAAACATTCTTTGATTGAGCAGTTTTGAAACCCACTTTTTGTAAAATCTGCATGTGGATATTTGGAGTGCTTTGATGCCTACTGTGGAAAAGGAAATATTTTCACATAAAAACTGGACAGAAGCGCTCTGAGAAGCTTCTTTGTGATGTGTGCATTAAACTCACAATATTGAACCTTTCTATTGATTGAGCAGTCTGGAAACTGCTTTTTTGTAGTATCTGCAAATTGATATTTGGAGGGCTTTGAGGCCTATAGTGGAAAGAGATATATCTTCACATAAAAACTAGATAGAAGCATTCTGAGACACTTCTTTGTGCTGTGTTCATTCATCTCACAGAGTTGAACCGTTGCTTTGATTTAGCAGTTTTGAAACACTCTTTTTATAGAATCTGTAAGTGGATATTTGGAGTGCTTTTCAGCCTACGGTGGAAAAGGAAATATATTCACATAAAAACTAGACAGAAGAATTCCGAGAAATTTCTTAATGATATGTGTATTCAACTCAGAGAATTGAACCTTTCCTTTGATTGAGCAGTTTGACAACAGTCTCTTTGTAGTATCTGCAAATGTATATTTGGAGCACTTTGAGGTGTAGAGTGTAAAAGGAACTATCTTCACACAAAAACAAGACAAAATCATTCTGAAAAACTTCTTTGTGATGTGTGCATTCATCTCACAGAGTTGAAACTTTCTCTTGATTGAGTAGTTTTGAAACACTCTTTTTGTAGGATCTGCAGGTGGATATTTTGAATGCTGTAAGGCCTATGGTGGAAATGGAAATAACTTCACAAAAAACTAGACAGAAGCATTCTGAGAAGCCCCTTTGAGATGCGTGTATTCAACTCACAGAGTTAAACATTTCTGTTGATTGAGCAGTTTGCAAACTGTCTTTTGAAGGATCTGCAAATGGATATTTGGAGCACTTTGAGTCCTACTGTGAAAAAAGATATATCTTCCCGTAAAACTAGAAAGAAGCATTGTGAGAAACTTCTTTGTGTTGTGTGCATTCATTTCACAGAGTTGAAGCTTTCTTTTGATTGAGCAGTTTTGAAACACACTTTTTGTAGGATCTGCAAGTGGATATTTAGAGTATTTTGCTGCCTATAGTGGAAAAGGAAACATCCTCACATAAAAACTAGACAGAATCATTCTGGGAAACTTATTTCTATTGTGTGCATTCAACTGACAGAGATGAACCTTACTTTTGATTGAGCAGTTTGGGAACAGTCTTTTTGTAGTATCTGCAAATGGATAGTTGGAGCTCTTTGTGGCCTACGGTGGAAAAGGAAATATCTTCAAATAAAAACTAGACAGAAGCATTCTGAGAAACTTCTTTGAGATGTGCGCATTCATCTCACAGAGTTGAACATTTCTTTTGATTGAGCAGTTTGGAAGCTGTCTTTTTGTAGTATCTGCCAATGGATATGTGGAGCACTTTGAGGCCTATGGTGAGAAAGGAAATATCTTCACATAAAAACTAGACAGAATCCTTCCAAGAAACTAATTTGGGATGTGTGCATTCACCTGACAGAGTAGAAGCTTTGTTTTGATTGAGCCATTTTGAAAAACTCTTTTTGTAGAATCTGCAAGTGGATATTTGGAGTGCTTTGCGGCCTATGGTGGAAAAGGAAATATCTCCACATAAAAACTAGAAAGAAGCACTCTCAGAATCTCCTTTGTGAAGTGTGCATTCATCTCACAGAGTTGAACCTATCTTTTCATTCAGCAGTTTTGAAACTTTTTTGGTAGATTCTGCAAGTGGATATTGGAGCACAGTGAGGACTATGGTGGAAAAGGAAATATCTTCACATAAAAGCTAGACAGAAGCATTCTGAGAAACTTCTTTGTGATGTGTGTATTAAACACACAAAGCTGAACCTTTCTTTTGATTGAGCAGCTTGGAAAAATGTCTTTATGTAGTATCTGCAAATGGATATTTGGGGCTCCTTGAAGACTGTGGTGTAAAAGGAAATATCTTCACATAAAAACTAGACAGAAGCATTCTTAGAAACTTCTCTGTGATGTGTGCACTCAACTCACTGAGTTGAACATTTCTTTTGATTGAGCAGTTGGGAAACTGTAGTATCTGCAAATGGATAGTTGGAAACGGCCTTTTTGTAGTCTGCAAATGGATATTGGGAGCACTTTGAGGTCTATAGTGGAAAAGGAAACGTCTTCACATAAAAACTAGAGATAAGCATTCTGATAAACATCTTTGTGATGTGTGCATTCATCTCACAGTGTTGAATCTTTCTTTTTATTGAGCAGTTCTCAAACACTCTTTTTGTAGAATCTGCAATTGGATATTTGGAGTCCTTGGAGGGCTATGGTGGAAAAGGAAATATCTTCACATAAACACAAGTCAGAAACATTCAGAGAAACTTCTTTGTGATGTGTCCATTCAACTCACAGAGCTGAACATTACTTTTGATTGGGCAGTTTGGAAACAGTCTTTTTATAGTATCTATAAATGGATATTTTGAGCAGTTTCTGGCCTAAAGTGGGAAAGGAAATATCTTCAAATAAAAAGTAGAGAGAAGCATTATGAGAAACTTTTTCTTGATGTGTGCATTCAACTCACAGAGTTGAAGCCTTCTTTCAATTGAGCAGTTTTGAAAAACTCTTTTCGTAGAATCTGCTATTGGATTTTTGGAGCGCTTAGCAGCCCACAGTGGAAAAGCAAATATCTTCACATAAAAACTAGACAGAAGCATTCTGAGAAACTTCTCTGTGATGTGTGCATTCACCTCACAGAGTTGAAATTATCTTTTGATTGAGCAGTTTTAAACACTCATTTTGTAGAATCTGCAAGGGTATAAATGGAGTGCTGTGAGGTCTATGGTGGAAAGGAAATATCTTTACACAAAAACTAGACAGAAGGATTCTGAGAAACGTTTGTGTGATGTGAGCATTCAACTCACAGAGTTGAACCTTACTTTCAATTGAGCAGTTTGGAAACAGTCTTTTTGTAGTATCTGCTAATGGATATTTGGAGCATTTCGAGGCCTATAGCGGAAAAGGAAATATCTTCACAAAAAAACTAGACAGAAGCATTCTAAGAAAATTCTATGCTAGGTTTGCACTTATCTCACAGAGTTGAACCTTTCTTTTGATTGAGCAGTTTTGAAACACTCTTTTTGTAGGGACTACAAGTGCATATATGGAGCACTGTGAGACCTATGGTGGAAAAGGAAATATCTTCACATAAAAACTAGAGAGAAGCATTCTGAGAAACTTCTTTGTGATGTGTGCATTCATCGCACAGAGTTGAACCTTTCTTTTGATTCAGCAGTTTTGCAACACTCTTTTTGTAGAATCTGCATGTGTATATTTGGAGCACTGGGAGGCCTATGGTGGAAAAGGAAATATCTTCACATAAAAAGTACACAGATGCATTTCGAGAAACTTCTTTGTGATGTGTTTATTCAACTCAGAGGTTTGAACCTCTCTTTTGATTGAGCAGTCTGGAAACTACCTTTTTGTAGTATCTGCAAATGGATATTTGAAGCACTTTGAGGTCCATAGTGGAAAAAGATATATCTTCACATAAAAACCAGACAGAAGCACTCTGAGTAACTTCTTTGTGATGTGTGCATTCATCTCAGAGAGTTGAAGGTGTCTTTTGATTGAGCAGTTTTGAAACACTCTTTTTGTAGAATCTGCAAGTGGATATTTGGAGTGCTTTTCGGCCAATGGTGGAAAAGGAAATATCTTCACATAAAAACTAGACAGAAGTAGTCTGAGAAACTTCTTTGTTTTGTGTGCATTCAACTCACTGAGTTGAGAATTTCTTTTGATTGAGCAGTTGGAAAACTGTCCTTTTGTAATGTCTGCAAATGGATATTTGGAGCCCTTTGAGGCCTATAGTTGAAAAGGAAATATCTTCACATAAAAACTAGACAGAAGCATTCTGAGAAACTTCTTTGTGATGTGTGCATTCATCTCACTGAGTTGAACCTTTCTTTTGATTGAGCAATTTTGAAAGACTCTTTTTGTAGAATCTGCAAGTGGATATTTGGAGTGCTTTGCAGCCTATAGTGGAAAAGGAAACATCTCCACATAAAAATTAGAGAGAAGCATTCTGAGAAACTTCCTTGTGATGTTTGCATTCATCTCAGTGTTGAACCTATCTTTTGAGTGAGCAGTTTTGAGACACTCTTTTTGCAGAGTTTCCATGTGGATATTTTGAGCGCTGTGAGGCCTATGATGGAAAAGGAAATATCTTCACATAAAAACTAGACAGAAGCATTCTGAAAAACTTCTCTGTGATGAGTGTATTCAACTCTCACAGCTGAATCTTTCTTTTGATTGAGCTGTTTGGGAAATATCTTTTTGTATTATCTGCAAGTCGATATTTGGGGCTCTTTGAAGCCTATGTTGTAAAAGGAAATATCTTCACTTAAAAACTAGGCAGAAGCATTCTGAGAAACTTCTTTGTGATGTGTGCATTCACCTCACAGAGTTCAAATTATCTTTTGATTGAGCAGTTTTGAAACACTCATTTTGTAAAATCTGCAACTGGATAATTGGAGCGCTGTGAGGTCTACAGTGGAAAAGAAATATCTTCACATAAAAACTAGACAGAAGGATTCCGAGTAACTTTTGTGTGATGTGTGCGATCAACTCACAGAGTTGAACCTTACTTTTGACTGAGCCGTTTGGAAGCAGTCTTTCTGTAGTATCTGCTAATGGATATATGGAGTGCTTTGAGGCCTATAGTGGAAAAGGAATTATCTTCACAAAAAAACTAGTCAGAAGCATTCTGAGAAACTTCTTTGCTAGGTGCAAGTTCATCTCACCGAGTTGAACCTTTCCTTTGATTGAGCAGTTTTGAATCACTCTTTTTGTAGCATCTGCAAGTGGATATACGGAATGCTGTGAGGCCTATGGTGGAAAAGGAAATATCTTAACGTAAAAACTAGACAGAAGCATTCTGAGAAACTTCTTTGTGATGTGTGCATTCATCTCACATAGTTGAAACTTTCTTTTGATTTAGCAGTTTTGAAACACTCTTTTTGTAGAATCTCCAAGTGGATATTTAGAGTGCAGTGTGGCCTTTGGTGGAATAAGAAACATCTTCACATAAAAACTAGACAGAAGCATTCTGAGGAACTTCTTTGTGATGTGTGCATTTACCTCACAGAGTTGAACACTTCTTTTGATTTAGCAGTTTTGAAATACTCTTTTTGTAGAATCTGCAAGTGGATATTTGGAGCGCTTTGCCGCCCATGGTGGAAAAGAAATATCTTCAAATTAGAACCAGACAGAAGCATTCTGAGAAACTTCTTTGTGTTGTGTGCATTCATCTCACATAGTTGAACCTTTCTTTTGATTGAGCAGTTTAGAAACTGTCTTTTTGTAGTATCTGCAAATGAATATTTGGAGTACTTTTAGGCCTATAGTGGAAAAAGTTATATCATCACATAAAAAGTAAATACAAGCATTCTGAGAAGCTTCTTTGTGATGTGTGCATTCCTCTCACGGAATTGAACCTGTCTTTTGATTCAGCAGTTTCAGAATACTCTTTTTGTGGAATCTACATGTGGATATTTGGAGCACTTTGCGGCCTATAGTGGAAAAGGAAATATCTTCACATAAGAACTAGACAGAAGCATCCTGAGAAACTTCTTTTTTATATGTGCATTCAACTCACAGAGCTGAACTATACTTTTGATTGAGAAGTTTCGAAACTGTTTTTGTAGTATATGCAAATGGATATTTGTGGCTCTTTGAGGCCTACGGTGAAAAAGGAAATATCTTCACATAAAAACTAGACAGAAGCATTCTGAGAAACTTCTTTGTAATGTGTTCATTTCTCTCACAGAGTTGAACCTTTGTTTTGATTGAACAGTTTTGAAACACTATTTTTTAGAATCTGCAAGAGGATATCTGGAGCGCTTTGTGGCCTATGGTGGAAAAAAATATCTTCACATAAAAACCAGACAGGAGTATTCTGCAGATATTCTTTGTGTTGTGTGCATTCAACTCACAGAGCTGAACCATACTTTTGATTGAGCAGTTTGGAAACAGTCTTTTTGCAGTATCTGCCAATGAATATTTGGGAATCTTTGAGGCCTATGGTGGAAAAGGAAATATATTCACTCAAAACTAGACAGAAGCATTCTGAGAAACTTCTTTGTGATGTGTGCATTCAACTCACTGAGTTGAACATTTCTTTCGATTTAGTTGTTTGGAAAATGTCTTTTTTTATTAGTATTATACTTTAAGTTTTAGTGTACATGTGCACAATGTGAAGGATTGTTACATATGTACCCATGGGCCAGGTGGGTGTGCTGCACCCATTAATTCATCATTTACCATTAGGTGTATCCCCTAATGCTATCCTTCCCCCCTCCCCCCACCCCACAACTGTCACCGGAGTGTGATGTTCCCCTTCCTGTGTCCATGTGTTCTCATTGTTCAATTCCCACCTATGAGTGAGAACATGCAGTGTTTGGTTTATTGTCCTTGCGATACTTTACTGAGAATGATGGCTTCCAGTTTCATCAATTCAACGTAGTGTTGGAAGTTCTGGCCAGGGCAATTAGGAAGGAGAAGGAAATAAAGGTATTCAATTAGGAAAAGAGGAAGTCAAATTGTCCCTGTTTGCAGATGAGATGATTGTATATCTAGTAAACCCTGTTGTCTCAGCCCAAAGTCTCCTTAAGCTGATAAGCAACTTCAGCAAAGTCTCAGGATACAAAATCAATGTACAAAAATCACAAGCATTCTTATACACCAATAACAGACAAACAGAGAGCCGAATCATGAGTGAACTACCATTCATAATTGCTTCAAAGAGAACAAAATACCTAGCAATTCAACTTAGAAGGGACATGAAGGACCTCTTCAAAGAGAACTACAAACCACTGCTCAATGAAATAAAAGAGGATACAAACAAATGGAAGAACATTCCATGCTCATGGGTTGGAAGAATCAATATCGTGAAAATGGCCATACTGCCCAAGGTAATTTATAGATTCAATGCCATCCCCATCAAGCTATCAATGACTTTCTTCACAGAATTGGAAAAACTACTTTAAAGTGCATATGGAACCAAAAATGAGCCCACATCGCCAAATCAATCCTAACACAAAAGAACAAAGCTGGAGGCATCACGCTACCTGACTTCAAACTACACTAAAAGGCTACAGTAAGCAAAAAAGCATAGTGCTGGTACCAAAACAGAGATATAGATCAGTGGAAGAGAACAGAGCCCTCAGAAATAATGCCACATATCTACGACCATGTGATCTTTGACAAAGCTGACAAAAACAAGCAATGGAGAAAGGATTCCTTATTTAATAAATGGTGCTGGGAAAACTGGCTAGCCATATGTAGAAAGCTGAAACTGGATCCCTTCCTTACACCTTATACAAAAATTAATTCAAGATGGATTAAAGACTTAAATGTTAGACCTAAAACCATAAAAACTCTAGAAGAAAACCTAGGCATTAAAATTCAGGACATAGGCATGGGCAAGGACTTCATGTCTAAAACACCAAAAGCAATGGCAACAAAAGCCAAAATTGACAAATGAGATCTAATTAAACTAAAGAGCTTCTGCACAGCAAAAGAAACTACCATCAGAGAGAACAGGCAGCCTACAAAATGGGAGAAAATTTTCACAGCCTACTCATCTGACGAAGGGCTAATATCCAGAATCTACAATGAACTCAAACAAATTTACATGAAAAAAACAAACAACCCCATCTAAAAGTGGGCAATGGAAATGAACAGACACTACTCAAAGGAATACATTTATGCAGTCAAAAAACACATGCAGAAATGCTCATCATCACTGGCCATCAGAGAAATGCAATTCAAAACCACAATGAGATACCATCTCACACCAGTTAAAATGGCAATCATTAAAAAGTCAGGAAACAACAGGTGCTGGAGAGGATGTGGAGAAATAGGAACACTTTTACACTGTTGCTGGGAAAGTAATCTAGTTCAACCATTATGGAAGTCAGTGTGGCGATTCCCCAGGGATCTAGAACTAGAAATACCATTTGGCCCAGCCATCCCATTATTGGGTATTCACCCAGAGGACTATAAATCATGCTGCGATAAAGACACATGCCCACGTATGCTTATTGCAGCATTATTCACAATAGCAAAGACTTGGAAACAACCAAAATGTCCAACGATAGACTGGATTAAGAACATGTGGCACAAGTACACCATGAATTCTATGCAGCCATAAAAAAGGATGAGTTCATATCCTTTGTAGGAAACTGTCTTTTTGTAGTATCTGCAAATGGATATTTGGAGTGCTTTGTGGCCTATAGTGGAAAAGGAAATATCTTCACATAAAAAATAGACAGAAGCATTCTGAGAAACTTTTTGTGATGTTTGCATTCATCTCACAGAGTTGAACCTTTCTTTTGATTTAGCAGTTTTGATACACTCTTTTTGTAGAATCTGCAAGTGGATACTTGGAGCGCTGTGAGGGCTATGTTCGAAAAGGAAATATCTTCACTTAAAAACTAGAAAGAAGCATTCTCAGAAACTTTTTTGTGATGTGTGTATTCAACTCACAGAGTGGAAACTTTCTCTTAATTGAGCAGTTTGGAAACGGTTGTTTTGCAGAATCTGCAAATGGATATTTGGAGTGCTTTGAGGCCTATAGTGGGAAAGGTTAAATCTTCCCATAAAAACTGGACAGAAACCTTCTGATAAACTTCTTTATGATGTGTACATTCATCTCACAGAGTTTAACCTTTCTTTTTTTTTTTTTTTTGAGACGGAGTCTCGCTCTGTCACCCAGGCTGGAGTGCAGTGGTGCAATCTCGGCTCACTGCAAGCTCCGCCTCCCGGGTTCACACCATTCTCCTGCTTCAGCCTCTCTGAGTAGCTGGGACTACAGGTGCCCGCCACCACACCCGGCTAATTCTTTTTGTATTTTTAGTAGAGATGGGGTTTCACCGTGGTCTCGATCTCCTGACCTCATGATCCCCCCGCCTCGGCCTCCCAAAGTGCTGGGATTACAAGCGTGAGCCACCGTGCCCAGCCTAACCTTTCTTTTGAACAGATTTGAAATACTCTTTTTGTGAAATCTGCAAGTGGATATTTGGGGTGTTTTGAGGCCCATGGTGGAATAGGAAATATCTTCAAATAAAAACGAGACAGAAGCATTCTGAGAACTTTCTTTGTGATGTGTGCATTCAGCTTGCAGAGTTGAATCTTTCTTTTGATTGAACAGTTTGGAAACTGTCTTTTTGTAGTATCTGCAAATGGATATTTGGAGCACTGTGTGGCCTGTAGTGGAAAAGGAAAGATCTTCACATAAAAAATAGAAGCATTCTGAGAAACTTCTTTGTGATTTGTGCATTCATCTCATGGAGTTGAAACTTTCTTTTGATTGAGCAGTTTTGAAACACTCTTTTTGTAGAATCTACAAGTGGATACTTGGAGTGTTGTGAGTCCTATGGTAGAAAAGGAAATATCTTCACTTAAAAACTAGAAAGAAGCATTCTGAGAAACTTCTTTTTCATGTGTGTATTCAACTCACAGAGTTGAACATTTCTCTTAATTGAGCAGTTTGGAAACTGTCTTTTTGTAGTACCTGCAAATGCATATTTGGAGCGTTTTGAGGCCTATACCAGAAAAGCATACATCTTCACATAAAAAATACACAGAAGCCTTCTGAGAAACTTCTTTGTGATGTGTGCATTCATCTCACAGTGTCGAACTTTTCTTTTGATTAAGCAGTTTTGAAGCACTCTTTTTGTAGAATCTGCAAGTGTATATTTGGAGTGCTTTGAGGCCTATGATTGAAAAGGGACTATCTTCACATAAAAACCAGACAAATGCATTCTGAGAAACTTCTTTGTGTTGTGTGCATTCAACCCACATAGCTGAACCTTACTTTTGATTGGGCATTTAGGAAACAGTCTTTTTGTAGTGTCTGCAAATGGATATTTGGAGCACTTTGAGGCCTATTGTGTGAAAGAAAATATCTTCAAATAAAAATTAGACAGAGCAGTCTGAGAAACTTCTTTGTGATGTGTGCATTCAACTCAGAGAGTTGAAACTTTTTTTGATTGAGCAGTTTTGAAACACTCTTTTTGTAGAATCTGCAAGTGGATATCTGGAGTGCTTCGTGCCCTATGGTGGAAATGGAAATATCTTCACATAAAAACTAGACAGAAGCATTATGAGAAGCTTCTTTGTGATCTGTGCATTCATCTAACAGAGTTGAACCTATCTTTTGATTGAGCAGTTTTGAAACATTCTTTTTGTAGAATCTGCAAGTGGCTATTTGGAGCACTGTGAGGCCTACAGTGGAAAGGCAATATCTTTACATAAAAACTAAACAGAAGCATTTTGAGAAACTTCTCTGTGATGTGTGTATTTATCTCAAAGAGTTGAACCATTCTTTAGGTTGATGAGTTTTGAAACACATTTTTTGTAGAATGTGCATGTGGATATTTGGAGTGCTTTGAAGCCTATATTGGAAAAGGAAATATGTTCACATAAAAACTACCCAGAAGCACTCTGAGAAACTTCTCTGTGATGTGTGTATTCAACCCACAGAGTTGAACCTTTCTTATGATTGAGCAGTTTGGAAACAGTCTTTTTGTAGTATCTGTACACGGATATTTGGAGCGCTTTTAGGCCTATAGTGGAAAAGGAAGTATCTTCACATGAAAACTAGACAGAAGCACTCTGAGAAACTTCTCTGTGATGTGTGCATTCATCTCACAGAGATGAACATTTCTTTTGTTTTTTTTATTATTGTACTTTAAGTTTTAGGGTACATGTGCACAATGTGCGGGTTGGTTACATATGTATACATGTGCTATGTTGGTGTGCTGCACCCATTAACTCGTCATTTAGCACTACATGTATCTCCTAATGCTATCCTTCCCCCTCCCCCCATCTGCCAACAGTCTGCAGAGTGTGATATTCCCCTTCCTGTGTCCGTGTTTTCTCATTTTTCAATTCCCACCTATGAGTGAGAACAAGCGGTGTTTGATATTTTGTCCTTGAGAAAGTTTACTGAGAATGATGATTTCCAGTTTTATCCATATCCTTATGAAGGACATGAACTCATCATTTTTTATGGCTGGTTAGTATTCCATGGTGTATATGTGCCACATTTTCTTAACCCAGTCTATTGTTGTTGGACATTTGAGTTGGTTCCAAGTCTTTGCTATTGTGAATAGTGCTGCAATAAACATACGTGTGCATGTGTCTGTATAGCAGCATGATTTATAGTCCTTTGGGTATATACCCAGTAACAGGATGGCTGGGTCAAATGGTATTTCTAGTTCTAGATCCCTGAGGAATCACCACACTGACTTCCACAATGTTTGAACTAGTTTACAGTCCCATCAACAGTGTAAATGTGTTCCTATTTCTCCACATCCACTGCAGCACCTGTTATTTCCTGACTTTTTAATGATGGCCGTTCTAACTGGTGTGAGATATTATCTCATTGTGGTTTTGATTTGCGCTTCTCTGATGGCCAGCGATGATAAGCATTTTTGCATGTTTTTTGGCTGCATAATTGTCTTCTTTATAGAAGTGTCTGTTCATGTCCTTCACCCACTTTTTGATAGGGTTGTTTGTTTTTTTCTTGTAAATTTGTTTGTGTTCATTGTAGTTTCTGGATATTAGCCCTTTGTCAGATGAGTAGGTTGTGAAAATTTTCTCCCATTTTGTAGGTGTCCTGTTCACTCTGATGGTAGTTTCTTTTGCTGTGCAGATGCTCTTTAGTTTAATGAGATCCCATTTGTCAATTTTGGCTTTTGTTGCCATTTCTTTTGGAGTTTTAGACATGAAGTCTTCAAGTGGGTCCCTGACCCCTGAGCAGCCTAACTGGGAGGCAACACTTAGTAGGAGCAGACTGACACTTCACACGGACGGGTACTCCTCTGAGACAAAAATTCCAAAGGATCAGTCAGACAGCAGCATTCGTGGTTCATGAAAACCCACTGTTCTGCAGCCACCGCTGCTGACACCCAGGCAAACAGGGTCTGTAATGGACCTCTAGCAAACTCCAACAGACCTGCTGCTGAGGGTCCTCTCTGATAGAAGGAAAACTAACAAACAGAAATGACATCCACACCAACAACCCATCTGTACATCACCATCATCAAAGACCAAATGTAGATAAAACCACAAAGATGTGGAAAAAGCAGAGCAGAAATGCTGGAAACTCTAAAAAGCAGAGCATCTCTCCTCCTCCAAAGGGTGCAGTTCCTCACCAGCAATGGCACAAAGCGGGATGGAGAATGACTTTGATGAGTTGAGAGAAGAAGGCTTCAGACAATCAAACTACTCCAAGCTACAGGAGGAAATTCAAGCCAAAGGCAAAGAAGTTATAAACTTTGAAAAAGAATTAGAAGAATGGATAACTAGAATTACCAATACAGAGAAGTGCTTAAAGGAGCTGATGGAGCTGGAAGCCAAGGCTCGAGAACTACGTGAAGAATGGAGAAGTCTCAGGAGCCAATGCAGTCAACTGGAAGAAAGGGTATCAGCGATGGAAGATGAAATGAATGAAATGAAGCCAGAAGGGAAGTTTTGAGTAAAAAGACTAAAACAAAATGAACAAAGCCTCCAAGAAATATGGGACTATGTGAAAAGACCAAATCTACGTCTGATTGGTGTACTGGAAAATGACGAGGAGAATGGAACCAAGTTGGAAAACACTCTGCAAGATATTATCCAGGAGAACTTCCCCAATCTAGCAAGGCAGGCCAACATTCAGATTCAGGAAATACAGAGAATGCCACAAAGATACTCCTCGAGAAGAGCAACTCCAAGACACATCATTGTCAGATTCAGCAAAATTGAAATGAAGGAAAAAATGTTAAGAGCAGCCAGAGAGAAAGGTTGGGTTACCCACAAAGGGGAGCCTATCAGAATAACAGCAGATCCCTCGGCAGAAACTCTACAAGCCAGAAGAGAGTGGGGGCCAATATTCAACATTCTTAAAGAAAAGAATTTTCAACCCAGAACTTCATGTCCAGCCAAACGAAGCTTCATAAGTGAAGGAGAAATAAAATCCTTTACAGACAAGCAAATGCTGAGAGATTTTGTTACCACCAGGCTTGCCCTAAAAGAGCTCCTGAAGGAAGCACTAAACACGGAAAGGAACAACCGGTACCAGCCACTGCAAAATCATCCCAAATTGTAAAGACCATTGAGGCTAGGAAGAAACTGCGTCAACTAATGAGCAAAATGACCAGCTAACATCATAACGACAGGATCAAATTCACACATAACAATATTAACATTAAATGTAAATGGACTAAATGCTCCAAATAAAAGACACAGACTGGCAAATTGGATAAAGAGTCAAGACTCATCATTGTGCTGTGTTCAGGAAACCCATCTCACGTGCAGAGACACACATGGGCTCAAAATAAAGGGATGGAGGAAGATCTACCAAGCAAATAGAAAACAGGAAAAGGCAGGGGTTGCAATCCTGTTCTCTGGTAAAATAGACTTTAAACCAGCAAAGATCAAAAGAGACAAAGAAGGCCATTACATAATGGTAAAGGGATTAATTCAACAAGAAGAGCTAACTATCCTAAATATATATGCCCCCAATACAGGAGCACCCAGATTCATAAAGCAAGTCCTGAGAGACCTACAAAGAGACTTAGACTCCCACACAATAATAATGGGAGACTTTAACACCCAACTGTCAACATTAGAAAGATCAAGACAGAAAGTTAACAATGATACCCAGGAATTGAACTCAGCTCTGTTTCAAGCGGACCTAATAGACATCTACAGAACTTTCCACCCCAAATCAATAGAATATACATTTTTTTCAGCACCACACCACACCTATTCCAAAATTGACCACATAGTAGGAAGTAAAGCTCTCCTCAGCAAATGTAAAAGAACAGAAATTATAACAAACTGTGTCTCAGACCACAGTGCAATCAAACTAGAACTCAGGATTAAGAAACTCACTCAAAACCACTCAACTACATGGAAACTGAACAACCTGCTCCTGAATGACTGATTACTGGGTACATTACAAAATGAAGGCAGAAATAAAGATGTTCTTTGAAACCAACAAGAACAAAGACACAACATACCAGAATCTCTGGGACACATTCAAAGCAGTGTGTAGAGGGAAATTTATAGCACTAAATGCTCACAAGAGAAAGCAGGAAAGATCCAAAATTGACACCCTAACATCACAATTAAAAGAACTAGAAAAGCAAGAGCAAACACATCCAAAAGATAGCAGAAGGCAAGAAATAACTAAAATCAGAGCAGAACTGAAGGAAATAGAGACACCAAAAACCCTTCAAAAAATTAATGAATCCAAGATCTAGTTTTTTGAAATGATCAACAAAATTGATAGACTGCTAGCAAGACTAATAAAAAAGAAAAGAGAGAAGAATCAAATAGATGCAATAAAAAATGAAAAAGGGGATATCACCACCGATCCCACAGAAATACAGACTACCATCAGAGAATACTATAAACACCTCTACACAAATAAACTAGAAAATCTAGAAGAAATGGATAAATTCCAGGACACATACACCCTCCCAAGACTACACCAGGAAGAAGGTGATGCTCCAAATAGACCAATTACAGGCTCCGAAATGGAGGCAGTAATTAATAGCTTAACAACAAAAAAAGTCCAAGACCAGATAGATTCACAGCCAAATTCTACCAGAGGTAGAAGGAGGAACTGGTATCATTGCTTCAGAAACTATTCCAATCACGAAAAGAGGGAATCCTCCCTAACACATTATATGAGGCCAGCATCGTCCGGATACCAAAGCCTGGCAGAGACATAACCAAAAAAGAGAATTTCAGACCAACATCCTTGATGAACATTGATGCAAAAATCCTCAATAAAATACTTGCAAACCGAATCCAGCAGCACATCAAAAAGCTTATCCACCATTATTGAGTGGGCTTCATCCCTGGGATGCAAGGCTGGTTAAGCATATGCAAATCAATAAATGTAATCCAGCATATAAACAGAACGGAAGACAAAAACCACATGATTAGCTCAATAGATTCAGAAAAGGCCTTTGGCAAAATTCAACAAAATTTCATGCTAAAAACTCTCAATAAATTAGGTATTGATGGGACGTATCTAAGAGTAATAAGATCTAGCTATGAAAAACCAACAACCAATATCATACTGAATGGGCAAAAACTGGAAGCATTCCCTTTGAAAAGTGGCACAAGACTGGGATGCCCTCTCTCACCACTCCTATTCAACATAGTGTTGAAAGTTCTGGCCAGGGCAATGAGGCAGGAGAAGGAAATAAAGGGTATTCAATTAGGAAAAGAGTAAGTCAAATTGTCCCTGTTTGCAGATGACATGATTGTATAGCTAGAAAACCCAAGTGTGTCAGTCCAAAGTCTCCTTAAGCTCATAAGCAACCTCAGCAAAGTCTCAGGATTCAAAATCAATGTACAAAAATCACAAGCATTCTTATACATCAATGACAGACAAACAGCCAAACCATGAGTGAACTACCATTCACAATAGCTTCAAAGAGAATAAAATACCTAGAAATCTAACTTACAAGGGACGTGAAGGACCTCTTCAAGGAGAACTACAAACCCCTGCTCAGTGAAATAAAAGAAGATACAAACAAATGGAAGAACATTCCATGTTCATTAGTTGGAAGAATCAATATTGTGAAAATCGTCATACTGCCCAAGGTAATTAATAGATTCAATGCCATCCCCATCAAGCTACCAATGACTTTCTTCACAGAATTGGAAAAAACTACTTAAAGTGCATATGGAACCAAAAAAAGCCCACATCGCCAAATCAATTCTAAGCCAAAAGAACAAAGCTGGTGGCATCGTGCTACCAGACTTCAAACTATAATACAAGGCTACACTAACCAAACCAGGATGGCACTGGTACGAAAACACAGATATAGATCAATGGAACAGAACAGAGCCCTCAGAAATAATGCGGCATATCTACAACTATCTGATCTTTGACAAACCTGACAAAAACAAGCAATGGGGAAAGTATTCCCTATTTAATAAATGGAGCTGGGAAAAATGGCTAGACATATATAGAAAGATGAAACTGAATCCCTTCATACACCTCATACAAAAATTAATTCAAGATGGATTAAAGACTTGCATGATAGACCGAAAACCATAAAAACCCTAGAAGATAGCCTAGGCATTACCATTCAGGACATAGGCATGTGCAAGGACTCTTTGAATCTTTCTTTTCATTGAGCAGTTTAGAAACACCCTTTTTGTCAAATCTGCAGGTGGATATTTGGAGCCCATTGAGGCCTATTATGGAAAAAGAAATATCTTAACATAAAAACTAGAGACAAGCATTCTGAGAGACTTCTTTGTGATGTGTGCATTCATTCCACAGATTTCAACATTTCTTCTGATTGAGCAGTTTTGAAACACTCTTTTTGTAGAATCTGCATGTGGACATTTGGAGCATTTTGAGGTCTATTGTCGCAAAGGAAATATCTTCAAAAAAAATAGACGGACGCCTTCTGAGAAACTTCTTTGTGATGTGTGCATTTGTCTCACAGATTTGAAACTTTCTTGTGGACAATTTTAGCCCTTTGAGGCCTATTGTGGAAAATGAAACATATTCACATAAAAAGCAGACAGAAGCATTCTGAGAATCTCCTTTGTGATGTGTGCATTCATCTCACAGTGTTGAGCATTTCTTTTGATTGAGCTGTTCTGAAACACTCTTTTTGTAGAATCTGCAAGTGAATATTTGGAGTGCATTGAGGCCTATTGTGGAAAAGGAAATATCTTCACATAAAAACTAGACAGAAGCATTCTGAGAAACTTCTTTGTGATGTGTGCATTGATCTCACAGAGTTGAAACTTTCTTTTGATTGAGCCATTCTGAGACCCTCTTTTTGTAGAATCTGTAAGTGGAGATTTGGTGTGCTTTGGAGCCTATAGTGGAAAAGGAAATATCTTCACATAAAAAATAGAGAGAAGCATACACAGAAACATCTTTGTTGTGAGTGCATTCATCTCAAAGAGTTGAACATTTATTTTGTTAGAGGAATTTTAAAACTCTCCTTTTGCAGAATATGCAAGTGTACTCTTGGAGCTCTTAGAGGCCTATTCTGGCAAAGGAAATATCTTCACATAAAAACTAGACAGAAGCATTCTGAGAAACTTCTTTGTGCTGTGTGCATTAATCTCAAAGAGTTGAAACTTTCTTTTCCTTCAGCAGTTTTGAAACACTCTTTTGGTAGAATCTGGAAGTGGACGTTTGGAGCCCTTTGAGGCTTATTGTGGAAAAGGAAATATCTTCACATAAAAACTAGACAGAAGCATTATGGGAAACTTCTATGTGGTGTGTTCATTCATCTCACAGACTTGAACCTTTCTTTTGATTGAGCGGTTTTGAAACACTCTTTTTGTAGAATATGCAAGTGACACTTGCTGCGCTTTGGGGCCTATTGTGGAAAAGGAAATATCTTCACATAAAAACTAGAGAGAAGGATACAGAGCAACTTCTTATTGGAGAGTTTATTCATCTCACAGAGTTGAACGTTTGTTTTGATAGAACAGTTACAAAACACTCTCTTTGTAGAATCTGCAAGTGGACATTTGGAGTGCTTTGAGGCCTACTGTGGCAAAGGAAATATCTTAACATAAAAATTAGACAGAAACATTCTGAGCAACTTCCTTGTGGTGTGTGCATTCATCTCAAAGAGTTGAAATTTTTTTTGATTCAGCAGTTTTGATACACTCTTTTTGTAGAATCTGCAAGTGGACATTTGGAGTGCTTTGAGGCCTATTGTGGAAAAGGAAATATCTTGACACAAAAACTAGACAAAAGCATTCTGAGAAACTCCTTTGTGGTGTGTGCATTCATCGCACAGAATTGAAACTCTCTTTTCATTGAGGAGTTTTGAAACACTCTTTTTGTAGAATCTGCTGTTGGATATTTGGTGCGCTTTGAGGCCTATTGTGGAGAAGGAAATATCTTCACATACAAACTAGAGAGAAGAATACAGAGAAACTTCTTTGCGGTGAGTTAATTCATCTTACAGAGTTGAATATTTCTTTTGATAGAGCAGTTTGAAAACACTCTTTTAGTAGAATCTGCAAGTGGACATTAGGAGCGCTTTAAGGCCTATTGTGGAAAAGGAAATATCTTCAAACAAAAACTAGAGAGAAGCATACAGAGAAACTTCTTTGTGGTGACTTTATTCATCTCACATAGTTCAATATTTCCTTTGATGGAGCAGTTTTAAAACACTCTTTTTTTGTAATCCGCAAGTGGACATTTGGAGCACTTGGAGGCCTACTGTGGCTAAGGAAATATCTTCACATAAAATCTAGACTGAAGCATTCTGAGAAAACTTTGTGTTGGGTGCATTCATCTCAAAGAGTTGAAATTTCTTTTGATTGAGCAGTTTTGAAACACTCTTTTGGCAGAATCTGCAAGTGGACATTTGGAGTGCTTTAAGGCCTATTGTGGAAAAGGAAATATCTTCACATAAAAACTAGACAGAAGCATTCTAGGAAACTTCTTTGTGGTGCATTCATTCTTCTCACAGAGTTGAACCTTTCTTTTCATTAAGCGGTTTTGAAACACTCTTTTTGTAGAATCTGCAAGTGGACACTTTCTGCGCTTTGGGGCCTATTGTGGAAAAGGAAGTATCTTCACATAAAAACTAGAGAGAAGTATACAGAGAAACTTCTCAGCGGAGAGTTTATTCATCTCACAGAGTTGAATGTTTCTTTTGATAGAGCAGTTTTAAAACACTCTTTTTGAAAAATCTGCAAGTGGACATTTGGAGAGCTTTGTCGCCTATTGTGGAAAAGGAAATATCTTGACATAAAAACTAGACAAAAGGATTCTGAGAAAGTTCTTTGTGGTGTGTGCATTCATCTCACAGATATGAAACTCTCTTTTCATTGAAGAGTTTTGAAACACTGTTTTTGTAGAATCTGCAATTGGATATTTTGTGCCCTACGAGACCTATTGTGGAAAAGGAAATATCTTCACATACAAACTAGAGAGAAGCATACAGAGATACTTCTCTGTGGTGAGTGAATTCACCTCACAGAGTTGAACACTCCTTTTGATAGAGTAGTTTTAAAACACTCTTTTTGTAGAATCTGCAAGTGGACATTTGGAGTGCTTTAAGGCCTATTGTGGAAAAGGAAATATCTTCACATACAAACTAGAGAGAAACATACAGAGAAACTTCTTTTTGGTGAGTGCATTCATCTCATGGAATTGAATGTTTCTTTTGATACAGGAGTATTAAAACCCTCTTTTGTAGAATCTCCAAGTGGACTTTTTCAGCGCTTTGAAGCCTATTGTGGCAAAGGAAATATCTTCACATAAAAACTAGACAGAAGTATTCTAAGAAACTTCTTTGTGGTATGTGCATTCATCTCAAAGAGTTGAACCTTTCTTTTGATTCAGCAGTTTTGAAACACTCTTTTTGTAGAATCTAGAAGTAGATATTTGGATCAATTTGAGTCCTATTGTGCAAAAGGAAATATCTTCATATAAAAACTAGGCAGAAGCATTCTCAGAAAATTCTTTGTGGTCTATGCATTCATCTCACATAGTTGAACCTCTCTTTTCATTGAGGAGTTTTGAAAGACTCTTTTTGTAGAATCTGCAATTGGATACTTGGTGCGCTTTGATGCCTATTGTGGAAAAGGAAATATCTTCACATAAAGACTAGAGAGAAGCATACAGAGAAATTGCTTAGTGCTGAGTGCATTCATCTCACAGAGTTGAACGTTTATTTTGATAGAGTAGTTTTAAAACACTCCTTTGTAGTATCTGCAAGTGGACACTTGCAGCCCTTTGATGCCTATCGTGGCAAAGGAAATACCTTCATCTAAAAACTTCACAGAGGCTTTCTGAGAAACTTCGTTTTGGTGTGTGTATTCATCTGAAAGAGTTGCACCTTTCTTTTCATTCAGCTGTTTTGAAACACTCTTTTTGTAGAATCTTGAAGAGGACCTTTGGAGTGCTTTGAGGCCTATTGTGGAAAAGGAAATATCTTCACATAAAAACTAGCCAGAAGCATTCTGAAAAGTTTCTTTGTGGCATGTGAATTCATCTCTCAGAGTTGTATCTTTCTTTTGACTGAGCAGTCTTGAAACACTCTTTTTGTAGAAGCTGCAAGTGGACATTTGGTGCGCTTTTGAGACTATTGTGGAAAAGGAAGTATCTTGAAATAAAAACTAGAGAGAAGCATACAGAGAAACTTCTTCATGGTGAGTGCATTCATCTCACAGGGTTGAACGTTTATTTTGATAGAGGAGTTTTTAAACACTCCTTTTTTAGAATCTGACAGTGGACATTTGGAGTGCTTTGAGGCCTAATGTGGTGAAGGAGATATCTTCACACGAAAACTAGACAGAAGAATTCTGAGAAACTTCTTTCTGGTGTATGCATTTATCTCACACAGTTGAACCATTCTTTTAATTGAGCAGTTTTGAAACACTCTTTTTGTAGAATCTGCAATTGGACATTGGGTGTGCTTAGAGGCATGTTGTGGAAAAGGAAATATCTTCACATAAAAACTAGAGAGGAGTATACAGAGACTTCTTTGTGGTGACTTTATTCCTATCACAGAGTTGAACGTTTCTTTTGATAGAGCAGTTTTAAAACACTCTTTTTGTAGAATCTGCAATTGGACATGGGGAGCGCTTTGAGGCATACTGTGGCAAGGGAAATATCTTCATACAAATACTAGACAAAAACATTCTGAGAAATTTCTCTGTGGTGTGTACATTCATCTCACAGAGTTGAACCTCTCTTTTCATTGAGGAATTTTCAAACACTCTTTTTGTAGAATCAGCAATTGGATATTTTGTGCGCTTTGATGCCTATTGTGGAAGAGGAAATATCTTCAAATACGAACTAGATAGAAGCGTACAGAGAAACTTCTTTGCAGTGAATGAATTCAACTCACAAAGTTGAACATTACTTTTGATAGAGCAGTTTTAAAACACTCTTTTTGTAGATTCTGCAAGTGGACATATGTAGTGCATTGAGGCCTATTGTGGCAAAGGAAATATCTTCACATAAAAACTAGACAGAAGATTTCTGAAAAACTTCTATGTGGTGCATGCATTCATCACAAAAAGTTGAACATTTCTTTTGATTCAGCAGTCTTGAAACACTCTTTTTGTAGAATCTGCAAGTGGACATTTGGAGTGCTTTAAAGCCTATTGTGGAAAAGGAAATATCTTCACATAAAAACTAGACAGAAGCATTCTGAGAAACTTCTTTGTGGTGTTAGCATTCATCTCAAATAGTTGAACCTTTCTTTTGATTAAGCAGTTTTGATACACTCTTTTTGTAGAATCAGCACGTGGACATTTGTTGAGCATTGAGTCCTATTGTGGAAAAGGGAACATCTTCACATAAAAACTAGAGAGAAGCATACAGAGAAACTTCTTTATGGTGAGTTTATTCATCTCACAGAGTGAACGTCTCTTTTGATAGAACAGTTTTAAAACACTCTTTTTACAGAATCTGCAAGTGGATGTTTGGAGCCCTTTGAGGCCTATTGTGGAAAAGGAAATATCTTCACATAAAAACTAGACAGAAGCATTCTGAGAAACCTCTTTGTGGTGAGGGCATTCATCTCAAAGAGTTGAAATTTCCTTTTCATTCAGCAGTTTTGAAACACTCTTTTTGTGGAATCTGCAAATGGACATCTGGAGCGCTTTAAGCCCTATTGTGGAAAAGGAAATCTCTTCACAAAAATACTAGACAGAAGCATTCTGGGAAACTTCTTTGTGGTGTGTGCATTCATCTCACTTATTTGAACCTTTCTTTTGTATGAGCAGTTTTGAAACACTCATTTTGTGGAATCTGCAAGTGGGCATTTTGTGTGCTTTGAGGCCTATTGTGGAAAAGGAAATATCTTCACATAAAAACTAGACAGAAGCATTCTAAGAAACCTCTTTGTGGTGAGGGCATTCATCTCAACGAGTTGAACTTTCCTTTTGATTCAGCAGTTTTGAAACACTCTTTTTGTGGAATCTGCAAATGGACATCTGGAGCACTTTAAGGCCTATTGTGGAAAAGGAAATATCTTCACATAAAAACTAGAGAGAAGCATACAGAGAAACTTCTTTGTGGTGAGTGCATTCATCTCACAGAGTTGAACATTTCTTTTGATAGAGGAGTTTTAAAACACTCTTTTTGTAGAATCGGCAAGTGGACATTTGGAGCACATTCAGGCCTATTGTGGCAAATGAAATATCTTCACATAAACACTAGACAGAAGCATTCTGAGAAACAACATTGTGCTGTGTGCATTCATTTCAAAGAGTTGAACCTTTTTTTGGATTCAGTAGTTTTGACACTCTGTTTTTGTAGAATCTTCAAGTGGACATTGGGAGCTCCTTGAGGCCTGTTGTGGAAAAGGAAATATCTTAACATAAAAACTAGACAGAAGCATTCTGAAGAACTTCTTTGTGATGTATGCATTCATTTCACAGAGTTGAAACTTTCTTTTGAATGAACAGTTTTGAAACACTGTTTTTGTAGAATCTCTAAGTGGACATTTGATGTGCTTTGAAACCAATTGTGGAAAAGGAAATATCTTCACATGAAAACTAGAGAGAAGCATACAGAGAAACTTCTTTGTGGTGACTTTATTCATCTCACAATGTTGAACGTTTGTTTTGATAGAGCAGTTCTAAAACACTCTTTTTATAGAATCTGCAAGTGGATATTTGGAGTGCTTTAAGGCCTACTGTGACAAAGGAAATATCTTCACATAAAAACTAGACAGAAGCATTCTGAGAAACTTCTTTGTGGTGGGTGCATTCATCTCAAAGAGTTGAATGTTTCCTTTGATTCAGAAGTTTTGAAACATTCTTTTTGTGGAATCTGCAGGTGGACATTTGGAGCGCTTATGGCCTATTGTGGAAAAGGAAATATCTTCATATAAAAACTAGACAGAAGCATTCTGGCAAACTTCTTTGTGGCTTGGGCATTCATCTCACAGAGTTGAACCTTTCTTTTGATTCAGCAGTTTTGAAACACTCTTTTTGTAGAATCTCCAAGTGGACATTTGCTGTGCTTTGAGGCCAATTGTAGAAAAGGAAATATCTTCACATGAAAACTACAGAGAAGCATACAGAGAAAGTTCTTTGTGGCTAGTTTATTCATCTCACAGAGTTGAATGTTTCTTTTGATAGAGCAGTTTTAAAGCACTCTTTTTGTAGAATCTGCAAGAGGACATTGGGTGTGCTATGGGGACTAACGTGAAAAAGAAAATATCTTCACATAATAACTAGAGAGAAGCATAAAGAGAAACGTTTTTCTAGTGAGTGAATTCATCTCACAGAGTTGAACGTTTCTTTTGATAGAGCAGGTTTATTATTTTTTTCTTTTATTATACTTTAGGTTTTAGGGTACATGTGCACAATGTGCAGGTTTGTTACATATGTATCCATGTGCCATGTTGAATTCCTGCACCCATTAACCCGTCATTTAGCATTAGGTATATCTCCTAATGCTGTCCCTCCCCCCTCCCCCCACCCCACAACAGTCTCCGGAGTGTGATGTTCCCCTTCCTGTGTCCATGAGTTCTCATTGTTCAATTCCCACCTATGAGTGAGAACATACGGTATTTGGTTTTTTGTCTTTGCGATAGTTTACTGAGAATGATGTTTTCCAGTTTCATCCATGTCCCTACAAAGGACATGAACTCAACATTTTTTATGGCTGCATAGTATTCCATGGTGTATATGTGCTACATTTTCTTAATCCAGTCTATCGTTGTTGGACATTCGGGTTGGTTCCAAGTCTTTGTTATTGTGAATAGTGCCACAATAAACATACGTATACATGTGTCTTTATAGCAGCATGATTTATAGTCCTTTGGGTATATACCCAGTAATGGGATGGCTGGGTCAAATGGTATTTCTAGTTCTAGATCCCTGAGGAATCGCCACACTGACTTCCACAATGGTTGAACTAGTTTACAGTCCCACCAACAATGGAAAAGTGTTCCTATTTCTCCACATCCTCTCTAGTACCTGTTGTTTCCTGACTTTTTAATGATGGCCATTCTAACTGATGTGAGATGGTATCTCACTGTGGTTTTGATTTGCATTTCTCTGATGGCCAGGGATGATGAGCATTTCTTCATGTTCTGTTCATGTCCTTCGCCCACTTTTTGATGGGGTTGTTTGTTTTTTCCTTGTAAATTTGTTGGAGTTCATTGTAGATTCTGGATATTAGCCCTTTGTCAGATGAGTAGGTTGCAAAAATTTTCTCCCATTCTTTAGGTTGCCTGTACACTCTGATGGTAGCTTCTTTTGCTGTGCAGAAGCTCTTTAGTTTAATTAGATCCCACTTGTCAATTTTGGCTTTTGTTGTCATTGCTTTTGGTGTTTTAGACATGAAGTCCTTGCCCACGCCTATGTCCTGAATGGTATTGTCTAGGTTTTCTTGTAGGATTTTAATGGTTTTAGGTCTAACATTTAAGTCTTTAATCCATCTTGAATTAATTTC
>NW_026652471.1:0-24361 GCF_009828535.3 Hylobates moloch
AATGGAATGGAATGGAATGGAATGGAATGGAATGGAATGGAATGGAAAAAAGTGCTGTGTAGTGCAGTGGAGTGGAATAGAGAAGAAAGGAAGGTAGTTGTGTGGAGTAGAATGGAGTGGAATGGAAAGGAACGGAGTGGAATGAAATGGAATGGAAAGGAATGGAATGAAATGGAATGGAATGAAATGGATTGGAATGGAATGGAATGGAGTGGAATGGAATGGAATGGAATGGAATGGAATGGAATGGAATGGAATGCAATTGAATAGAATGGCATGGAATGGAATGGAATGGACTGTAAAGGAATGGAATGGAAAAAATTGCAGTGGAGTGCAGTGAAGTGGAATGAAGAAGAAAGGAAGAGAGTGCAGTGGAGTGGGATGCAGTGGAACGGAATGGAATGGATTGGAATGGAATGGAATGGAATGGAATGGAATGGAATGGAATGGAATGGAATGGAATGGAATGGAATGGAATGGAATGGAATGGAATGGAATGGAACGGAGTGGACTCCCCATTCCATTAATTTAAAATACACTGCACTCCACTCCATTCCATTCCATTGCATTCCTTTTCATTCCTTTCCATTTTATTCCATACTATTCCATTACTTTCCATTCCATTTCATTACTTTCCATTCCTTTCCATTCTACTACAGTCCACTCCACTCCAATCCATTTCATTCCATTCCACTCAGATAAAATCCGCTCTTCTCCACTCCACTCCTCTCCACTCCACTGCATTCCAGTGCTTCCCATTGGCCTCCTTTCCAATCCACTCCATTCCATTCCATTCCATTCCATTCCGTTGTATTCCAGTCCATTTCATTCCATTCCATTCCATTCCATTCCATTCCATTCCATTCCATTCCATTCCATGCCATGCCATGCCATGCCATGCCATGCCATTCCATTCCATTCCATTCCATTCCATTTCATGCCATTCCATTCCATTCCATTGCATTCCATTCCATGCCACTCCATTCCATTCCATTCCATTCCATGCCATTCCATTCCGTTCCATTAAATTCCATTCTTTTCCATTAAAATCCACTCCACCTGACTCCAATCCATTCCATTCCATTCCATTCAAATCCACTCTTTTCCACTCTACTGCATTCCATTCCTTCCCATTCTCCTCCATTCCAGTCCACTCCATTCCATTCCATTCCGTTTCATTCCATTCCACTCCATTCCACTCCACTCCACTCCACTCAACTCCACTCTGTTCCTTTCTTTCCCATTCCACTACACTGCACAACACTGCACTTTTTTCCATTCCATTCCATTCCATTCCATTCCATTCCATTCCATTATATTCCATTCTGTTCTTTTCCACTAGAATCCACTCCACTCCACTCCAATCCATTTCATTCCATTCCGTTCAATTCAAATCCACTCTTCTTCACTAAATTCCTCTCCACTCCACTGCATTCCATTCCTTCCCATTCGCCTCCACACCAGTCCATTCCATTCCATTCTGTTAAATTCCATTTAATTCCATTCCATTCCACTTCATTCCTCTCCACTCAATTCCAAAAATTTCTTCTCCATTCCACTCCTCTACACTCCACTGTGCTTTTTTCCATTACATTCTGTTCCATTCCATTCTATTCCCTTCCATTCTTTTCCACTACAATTCACTCCACTCAACTCCAGTCCATTCCATTCCATTCAAATCCACTCTTCTCCACCCCTCTCCTCTCCACTCCACTGCAATCCATTCCTTCCCATTCGCCTCCATTCCGATGCACTACATTCCATTCTATTCCATTCCATTCCATTCCATTCCATTCCTTCCAACTCCATTCCACTCCACTCCACTCCACTCCCTTCCTTTCTTCTCCATTGCACTCCCCTGCACTCCACGGCACTATTTTCCATTCCATTCCATTTCACTGAATTCCATTCCATTCCATCCCATTCCATTCCATTCTATTCCACTAGAATCCACTACACTCCTTTCCAATCCATTCCATTCCATTCCATTCAAATCCAGTCTTTTCCACTCCGCTGCATTCCATTCCTTCCCATTTGCCTCCATTCCAGTCCACTAAATTCCATTCCATTCCATGCCTTTCCATTCCATTCCATTCCAATCCATTCCATTCCACTACGTTCGGTTCGGTTCCGTACCCTTTCGTTCTGTTCCGGTCCATTCTATTCCATTCCATTCCCCTCCACACAACTGCACTCCAATCCACTGCATTCCATTCCATTTCCTTCTATCCCATTCCACCTGAATCCACTGTACTACTCTCCATTCCACTCCACTCCACTCCACTATGTTACATTACTTCCAGTTCCACTCCACTCCACCACAGTCCTCTCCATTCCATTATATTAGAATACAATGCATTCGACTCCACTCCATTCCATTCCATTCATTTTCATTCCATTCCATTGTATTCCATTCCTTTCAATGACTTTTCATTCCATTCCATTCTTCTCCAATCCACTCCACTCCAATCCACTGCATTCCATTCCATTCCATTTCATTACCTTGCATTACATTCAATTCAAATCCACAATTCTCCACTCCACTCCTCTCCACTCCACTGCATTCCATTGCTTCCGATTCGCCTCCATTCCTGTCCACTCCACTCCATTCCATTCCATTCCATTGTATTCCATTCTATACCATTCCATTCCATTCCTCTCCGTTTAACTCCACTTGACTCCATTCCTTTCTTCTCCATTCCACTCCATTGCAGTCCAGTGCACTTTTTTCCATTCTATTCCATTCCACTCCATTCCATTCCATTCTTTTCCCTTAGAATCCACTACATTCCACTTCAATCAATTCCATTCCATTCCATTCACTTCAAATCCACTCTTCACCACTCCACTCCTTTCCACTAAACTGCATTCCATTCCTTCAACTTTCTCCTCCATTCTAGTCCACTTGAATCCATTCTATTCCGTTTCATTCTATTCCATTCGATTCCATTCCAATCCATTCCATTCCACCTCCATTCCACTCCACTCCATTCCTTCCTTCTCCATTCCACTCCACTGCAATCCACTGCACTTTTTTCCATGCCATTCCATTCCGTTGCATTCCATTCCACTCCATTCCACTCCATTCCACACCATTCCATTCCATTCTATTCCATTCCATTCCATTTCATTCTTTTCCCCTAGAATCCACTCCATTCCACTCCAATCAATTCCATTCCATTCACTTCAAATCCACTCTTCACCACTCCACTCCTCTCCACCCCACTGCATTCCATTCCTTCCCTTTTGCCTCCATTCCAGTCCACTTGAATCCATTCCATTCCAGTCCATTCCATTCCATTCCAATCCATTCCATTCCACTCCATTCCACTCCACTCTATTTTTTCCTTCTCCATTCCACTCCACTGCACTTTTTTCCATAACATTCCATTCCATTGCATTAAATTCCATTCCATTCCTTTCCATTCCATTCAATTCCATTCCATTCCATTCCAAGCCATTCCTTTCCATTGCATTCCATTCCATACCATTCCATTCCATTCCATTATTTCCCACGTGAATGCACTGCACTCCACGCCAATCCATTACATTCCATTTCGTTCTGTTCATATCCACTCTTCTCCCCTCCACTCCTCTCAACTTCACTGAATTCCATTCCTTCCCATTCGCCTCCCTTCCTGTCCTCTCCATGCCATTCCATTCCATTCCGTGCCATTCCATGCCATTCCTTTCCATTCCACTCCTTTCTATTCTATTCCATGCCATTCCATTCCATTCTGCTCCATTCCATAGAATTCCATTGCATTCCATTCTTTTCCACTAAAATCCACTCCACTCCACGCCAATCCATTCCATTCCGTTCCATTATATTCAATTCCACTCTTATCTAATCCACTCCTTTCCACTCCACTGCATTCCTTTCTTTCCCATTCGCCTCCATTCCATTGAAATCCATTTCATTCCATTCCATTGCACTCCACTCCATTCCATTCCATTCCACTTCTTTCCAATGCACTCCACTCCCTTCCTTTCTTCTCCATTCCACTCCACTACACTCCACTGAACTTTTTTCCATTCCATTCCATTCTATTCCATTCCATTCCATTCTATTCCATTCCATTCCATTCCATTCCTTTCCATTCCATTCTTTTCCACTAGAATGCACTCCACTCCGCTCCAATCAATTCCTTTCCATTACATTCAAATCCACTTTTCTGCATTCCCCTCCTCTCCACTGCATTGCATTCCCTTCCTTCCGATTCACCTCCATTCGAGTCCACTCCATTCCATTCCATTCCATTCTATTCCGTTCCGTTCCACTATTTTCCACTCTACTCCACTCCCTTCCTTTCTTCTCTGTTCCACTCCACTACACTCCACTGCTCTTTTTCCCATTGTATTGAATTCCATTCCATTTCTTTCCGTTAAATTCCATTCTACTCCAATCCACTTTATTCCATTCCATTGCATTCAATTCAAATCCACTCTTCTCCACTCCACTCTTCTCCACTCCAATGCATTCCATTCCATCCCATTCTCCTCCATTCCTGTCCATTCCATTCCATTTATTTGCATTCCATTCCATTCCACTGCACTCTACTCCCTTTCTTCTCCATTCCATTCCACTACACTCCACTGAACTTTTTCCTTTCCATTCCATTTAGTTGCATTCCATTCCATTCCACTCCATTCCCTTCCTTTCTTCTCCATTCCATTCCACTACACTCCACTGCAATTTTTCCATTCCATTCCATTCCATTCCATTCCATTCCATTCCATTCCATTCCATGCCATGTCATTCCATTCCACTCCACTCCACTCTCTTTATTTCTTCTCCATTCCACTTCACTGCACTCCACTGCACATTTTTTCCATCCTATTCCTTTCCATTCCATTCCATTCCATAGCATTACATTCCTTTCCATTCTATACCATTCCATTCCATTCCATTCTATTCCATTCCATTCCACACCATTCTATTCCACTCCACTCTCTTCCTTTCTTCCCCATTCCAATCCACTGCAGTCCACTGCACTTTTTTCCATTCCATTCCTTTCTATTCCATTCCATTTCATTCCATCCCATTACCCTCCACGCAACTCCCCTCCAATCTACTGCTTTCCATTCCACTCCATTCCACCTGTATCTACTCTACTCCCCTCCATTCCACTCCACGCCACTATACTCCATTCTATTCCTTCCCTCTCCACTCCACTCCACTCCAATTTTCTCCATTCAATTCACTTCCAATACACTGCACTCCACTCCATTCTATTCCATTCCATTCCATTCCATTTCCTTCCATTCCACTCCCTTTCATTCCATTCCATTGCATTCCATTCCATTCCATTACTTTCCATTCAATTCCATTCTACTCCAATCCGCTCCCCTCCAATCTAATGCATTCCATTCCATTCTATTCCTTTCCATTGCATTCCACTCCTTTCACTTCAGATGCACTATTCTCCACTCCACTCCTGTTCACTCCACTGCATTCCATTCCTTCACTTACCCCCCCATTCCAGTCCACTGCATTCCATTCCATTCCATTCCATTCCGTTCAACTCCATTCCCCTCCACTCCACTCCCTTCCTTTCTTATCCATTCCACTCCTCTCCACTGCACTTTTATCCAGTCCATTCCCTTCCATTAAATTCGAGTCTATTTCATTCCATTCTTTCCCCCTCGAATCCACTCCACTCCTGTCCAATCCATTCCATTCCATTCCATCCCATTCAAATCCGCTGTTCTCCACTCCAATCCTCTCCACTCCACTGCAATCCAATCCTTCCCATTCGTCTCTCTTCCACTCCACTCCTTTTCATTCCATTCCATTCCATTCGATTTCATTAAACTCCAATCCACACAATTCCTTTCTTCTCCATTCCAATCTACTGCACTCCACTGCACTTTTATCCATTGCATTCCCTTCCATTTCATTCCATTATATTGAATTCCATTCCATTCCTTTCCATTAGATTCCAATCCATTCCATTCCATTCCATTCCATTCTTTTCCAGTAGAATTCTCTCTACTCCACCACTTTCCATTTTATTCCTTTCCATTCATTTCAAATTCATTCGTCTCCGCTCCACTCCACTCCATTCTACTGCATTCCACTCCTTCCCATTTTTCCTCCATTCCAGTCCTCTCCATTAAATTCTGTTCAATTCTGTTCCATTGAATTCCATTCCATTCCATTCCCTTCCATTCCATTCACTTTCACTCCACCCAGCTACACTCCAATCTACTGAATTCCATTCCATTCCGTTCCATTCCATTCCATTCCATTCCATTCCGTTCCATTCCGTTCCGTTCCGTTCCATTCCATTCCATTCCATTCTATTCCTTTTCATTCCACTCGAATCTACTCTGCTTCTCTCCACTCCACTCCAATCCACTCCATTCCATTGCATTCCTTCTCTTACCACTCAACTCTTTTCCACTCCTCTCCATTCCATTCCATTGCTTCTCATTCGGTTACATTGCACTGCATTCCATTCCATACCCTTCAATTCAAATCCATTCCACTCCACTGCTCTCCAATCCAATTCAGTGCATTCCATTCCATTCCGTTCAATTCCATTCGACTCCATTCCATTCCATTCCATTCCTTTCAATACCATTCAATTCCACTCCATTCCATTCCATTGCATTCCATTGCATTTCATTCCATACCATTCCATTCCATTCCATTCCATTCCATTCCGTTCAATTCCATTACGTTACATTCCTTTCTTTTGCACTAGAATCCACTCCACTCCACTCCAATCCCTTCTCTTCCATTCCATTCCATTAAATTCAAATCCACTCTTCTCCACTCCACGTCTCTCCACTCCACTGCATTCAATTCCTTACCATTCGCGTCCATTCCATTCCCCTACTTTCCTTTGCATTCCATTGTATTTCATTCCATTCCATTCCTTTCCACTACTTTCCACTCCACTCCACTCCCTTGCTTTCTTCTCCATTCCACTCCACTGCACTTTTTTCCTTTCCATTCCATTCCATTCCATTCCATTCCTTTCCATTCTATTCCGTTCCATTCCATTCCATTCCCCTCCATTCCAATGCAATAGACTCCCTTCCTTTCTTCTCCATTCCACTCCACTGCACTCCACTGCACTTTTTTCCATTCCTTTCCATTCCATTCCATTCCATTCCACTCCATTCCTCCTCAGTACACTCCCTTCCTTTCTTCTCCATTCCACACGCCAGCCGTACACTGCACTTTTTCTATTCCATTCCATTGCATTCCTTTGCGTTCCATTCTATTCCATTGCATTCGCCTCCAAGAAACTCCACTCCAAACCACTGAATTCCATTCCATTCCATTCCATTCCACTCCACCTGAAATCACTCTACTCCTCTCCATTCCACTTCACTCCACTCCACTCCATTCCATTCCTTCCCATTCCACTACACCCCACTACACTGCTCTCCATTCCATTCATTTCCAATACACTGCCCTTCACTCCACTGCATTCCATTCCATTCCATTGTATTTCATTCCGTTACATTGTATTCCATTACATTACATTACTTTCCATTCTATTCCATTCTACTACAATCCACTCCACTCCAATCCACTGCATTCCATTCGATTCCATTCCATTCCATTGCATTCCATTCCATTCAATTCAAATGCACTCTTCTCCACTCCACTCCTCTCCACTCTGATGCATTCAATTCCTTCCCATTCGCCTCCATTCCAGATCAGTTCATTCCATTCCTTTCCCTTCCATCACTTTCCATTCCATTCCTCTCCATTCCACTCCACTGCACTCCATTCCTTTGTACTCCATTACCCTCCAATACACTCCACTGCACTTTTTTCAATTCCTTTCCATTCCATTCCATTCCGATGCATTTCATTCCATTCCATTTCATTCCATTCCATTCCATTCCATTCCATTCCATTCCATTCCATTCCATTCCATTCCATTCCATTCCATTCCATTCCATTCCATTCCATTCCATTGTATTCTATTCCATTTCATTCCATTCCATTTCATTCCATTCCATTGCATTCCATTCCACTAGAATCCACTCTACTCTTCTCCAATCTATTTCATTCCATTCAATTGAAATCCACTGTTCTCCACTACACTCCTCTCCACTCCACTGCATTCCATTCCTTCCCATTCGCCTCAATTCCAGTCCACCCCATTCCATTCCATTCCACTTTATCCCACTCCACTCCTTTCGCTTCCTTTCTTCTACTGTATACTCCACTACAGTCCACTGCACTTATTTTCATTCCATTCATTCCATTCCATTCCATTCCATTCCATTCCATTCCATTCCATTCCATTCTGTTCCACTAGAATCCCCTCCACACCACTACAATCCATTCCATTCAACTCAAATCCACTCCTCTCCACTCCACTCCTCTCCAGTCCACTGCATTCCATTCCTTCCCATTCGACTCCTTTCCAGTCTAATCCATTCCATTTCATTCAATTCCATTCCATTCCATTCCATTTCACTCCATTCCACCCCTCTCAACTCTCTTCCTTTCTTCTCCATTCCCCTCCATTGCACTCTATAGCACTTTTTTACGTTCCATTCCATTCCATTCTATTATATTACATTTTATTCCATTCCATTCCATTCCATTTTATTCCATTCTTTTCCACTAGAATCCACTATACTACACTCTAGTCCATTCCATTCAGTAGAAATCCACTCTCCTCTTCTCCACTCCTCTCCACTCCACTGCATTCCATTCCTACCCATTCCCCTCCATCTGATTACACTCTATTCCATTCCATTCCATTCCATTCCATTCCATTCCATTCCATTCCTTTCCACTCCATTAGACTCCACTCCACTTCTTTCTTCTCCATTCCACTCCACTGCATTCCACTGTACTTTTTTCATTCCATTCCCTTCCCTTCAATTCCATTCCCTTCCATTCAATTCCCTTACTCTCCAATCCAATGCACTCCACTCTTCTTTTCTTCTCCATTCCACTCCACTGCACTCCAGTGCACTTTTTTCCATACCATTGCATTCCATTCCATTTTAATCCATTCCATTCCATTCCATTCCGTTGCAATCCTTTCCATTCCATTTCATTCCATTCCATTCCATTCCATTCCATTCCATTATTTTCCCCTAGAGTCCACTCCACTCCTCTACAATCCATTCCATTCCATTCCATTCCATTCCTTTCATATCCACTCTTCTCCAGTCAACTCTTCTCTACTCCACTGCATTGTGTTCTTTCCCATTCACCTCCATTCCAGCCCACTACATTCTTTCCTTTCCATTCCATTCCACTCCAATCGACGTCACTCCACTCCTTTCCTTTCTTCTCCAATGCACTTCTCTGCACTCCACTTCACTTTTATCCATTCTGTTCCATTCTGTTCCGTTGCATTCCGTTCCATTCCATTCCATTCCATTCCCTTCTTTTCCGCTAGAATCCACTCCACTCCACTCCTCTCCATTCCATTTCATTCCATTCCATATCAATAAACTCTTCTCCACTCCAGACCTCTCCTCTCCACTGCATTCCATTCCTGCCCTTTTGACTCCTTTTCACTCTACTCCATTCCATTTCATCCCATTCCATTCCATTCAACTCCATTCCCCTCCACTCCACTCCCTTACTTTCTTCTCCATTCCACTCCACTGCACTCCACTTCATTTTTTGCATTCCATTCCATTCCATTCCATTCCATTCCATTCCATTCCATTCCATTCCATTCCATTCCATTCCATTCCATTCCATTACATTACATTACATTACATTCTACTCTGTTCTGTTCCATTCCGTTCTGTTCAGTATCATTCCACTCCATTCCATTCCTATCCACGCAACTCCACTCCAATTCACTTCATTGCATTCCGTTCTGTTCCATTCCATTCCATTCCATTCCACTTGAATCCACACTACTCCCCTCCATTCCACTCCACTCCACTCCATTCCATTATTTCTCATTCCACTTGACTCCACTACACTGCTCTCCATTTCAGTAAATTCCAATACACTGCATTCCACTCCACTCCATTCCATTCCATTCCATTCCATTCCATTCCATTCCATTCCATTCTTTTCCATTCCATTCCTTTTTGTTCCATTCCATTGTATTCCATTCCATTCCTTTCCATTCCATTCCATTCTAATCCACAGCACTCCACTCCTATCTACTGCACTCTATTCCAATCCATTCCATTTTATTCCATTCCATTCCATTCGATTCCATTCCATTGCTTTGCCCTCCACTCAACTCCACTCCAATCCACTGCATTTCATTGCATTCCATTCAATTCCATTCCACCTGAATCCACTCTACTCCCTCCATTCCACTGCACTCCTTTCCACTCCATTACATTCCTTCCCATTCCACTCCACTCCAATACAATCCTCTCAATTCCATTCATTTCCAATAAACTGCAATCCACTCCACTCCATTCCATTCCATTTAATTCCTTTTTATTCTGTTCCATTGTATTCCATTCCATTCCATTACTTTCCATTCCATTACATTCTACTCCAATCCACTCCACTCCAATACCATGCATTCCATTCCATTCCATTCAATTCAAATCCACTCTTCTCCACTCCACTCCTCTCCACTGCACTGCATTCCATTCCTTCCCATTCGCCTCCATTCCTGTCCATTCCATTCTATTCCATTCCATTGTATTCCATTCCATTCCACTCCATTCCATTCCATTCCACTCCTTTCCACTCAACACCAGTCCCTTCCTTTCTTCTCCCTTCCACTCCACTACACTCCACTGCGCTTTTCTCCTTTACATTGCATTCCATTCCAATCCATTGTATTCCATTCCATTCCAATCCATTGTATTCCATTCCATTCCCTTCCATTCCAATCCATTCTATTCTGTTCCATTCCCTTCCATTCCATTCCATTCCATTCCATTCTTTTACACTAGAATCCACTCCACTCCATTCCAATCCATTCCATTCCATTCCATTCTTTTACACTAGAATCCACTCCACTCCATTCCAATCCATTCCATTCCATTCCATTCCTTTCAACTCATATCCACTCTTCTGAACTCCACTCCTTTCCACTCCACTGCATTCCATTCGTACCCATTCACCTCCATTCCAATCCACTCCATTCCATTCTATTCCTTTCCATTGCACTTCATTCCATTCCACTCCATTGCACTCCATTCCACTCCACTACACTCTCTTCCTTTCTTCTCCATTCCATTTCACTGCACTCCACTGCACTTTTTTCCATCCCATTCCTTTCCATTCCATTCCATGTCATTGCATTCCATTCCATTCTGTTCCATTCCATTCCATTCCATTCCATTACATTCCCCTCCACGCAACTCCCCTCCAATCCACTGCTTTCCTT
The DNA here is from genome assembly GCF_009828535.3 of Hylobates moloch. NCBI lineage: Eukaryota > Metazoa > Chordata > Mammalia > Primates > Hylobatidae > Hylobates > Hylobates moloch. Next base: position 11,310 of record NW_026652471.1, read on the forward strand.
TCCATTCCATTCCAGCTGAATCAACTCTACTCCCCTCCGTTTTACCCCACTCCTCTACACTCCATTCCATTCCTTCCCATTCCACTCTACTCCAGTCCAATCCTCTCCATTCAACTCATTTCCAATACACTGCACTCCATTCCACTCCATTCCATTCAAGTCCATTCCATTCCTTTTCAGTGACTTCCATTGTTTTCCGTTCCATTGCATTACTTTCCATTCCATTCCTTTCTACTCCAATCCATCCCACTCCAATCCAATGCATTCCATTCCATTAAATTCCGTTCCTTTGCATTCCATTCCATTCGCTTCAAATCCACTCTTCTCCACTCCACTCCTGTCCACTCCACTGCCTTTCATTCCTTCCCATTCGCCACCATTCCAGTCCACTCCATTCCATTCCATTCCAAGGCATTCCACTCCACTCCACTCCCTTCATTTCTTCTCCATTCAACTCCACTACACTCCACTGCACTTTCTTCCATTTCATTCCGTTAAATTCCATTCCATTTCATTCCATTCGTTATAAGCAGAATCCACTCCACTCCACTCCAATCCGTTCCATTCCATTCCATTTCATTCCATTTCATTCCACTCAAATCCAATCTTCTCCACTCGAATCCTTTCCACTCCTCGGCAATCCAGTCTTTCCCATTCGCCTCCCTTCCACTCCCCTCCATTCCATTCCATTCCATTCCATTCCATTTCATTAAACTCCACTCCACTCCCTTCCTTTCTTCTCTATTCCACTCTACTGCACTCCAGTTCACTTTTATCCATTGCATTTCCTTCCACTCCATTCCATTCCATTCCATTCCATTCTTTTCCAGTAGAATCAACAACACTCCACTCCAGTCCATTCCATTCAATTCCATTCCATTCATTCTTCTCCACTCCACACCTCTCCACTCCACTGCATTCTGCTCCGTCACATACCCCTCCATACCAGTCCACTCCATTCCATTCCTTTCCATTCCATTCTACTTCAATCCACTCCACTCCAATCCTATGCATTCAATTCCATTTCATTCCGTTTCATTGAATTCCTTTCCATTCACTTCAAATCCACTCTTCTCCACCCCACTCCTCTCCACTACACTCCATTCCATTCCTTCCCATTCGCTTCCATTCCAGTCCACTCCATTCCATTCCATTCCGTTACATTGCATTGCATTCCATCCAATCCATTCCACTCCACTCCTCTACCTTCCTTTCTTCTCCATTCCACTCCACTACACTCCACTGTACTTTTTTCCATTCCATGCCATTCCATTCCGTTAAATTCCATTCCATTTCATTCCATTCTTTTCCACTAGAATCCACTCCACTCCACTCCAATCCATTCCATTCCATTCCATTCTATTCAAGTCAACTCTTCTCTACTCCAATCCTCTCCACTCCACTGCAATCCAATCCTTCTCATTCGCCTCTCTTCCACTCCACTCCATTCCATTCCATTCCATTCCATTTGATTTCATTAAACACCTCTCCATTCCCTTCCTTTCTTCTCCATTCCACTCCACTGTACTCCACTCCAAATTTTTCCATTCCATTCTGTTCCACGCCATTTCACTCCACTCCACTCCCTTCCTTTCTTCTGCATTCCACTCCACTAAACTCCACTGCACTTTTTTTCCATTTATACCATTACATTCCATTAAATTCCATTCCATTTCATTCCATTCATTATCAGTAGAATCCACTCCTCTGCACTCCAATCCATTCCATTCCATTCCAGTCCATTCAAATCCACTCTTCTCCACTACAATGCTCTCCACTCCACTGCAATCCAATCCTTCCCATTTGCCTCCCTTACACTCCCCTCCATTCCATTCCATTCGATTTCACTAAACTCCCCTCCACTCCCTTCCTTTCTTCTCCATTCCACTTTTCTGCCCTCCACTGCACTTTTATCCATTGCATTCCCCTTCATTCCATTCCATTCCATTCCATTGCATTCCATTCCATTCCTTTCCATTCCATTCCATTCCATTCCATTCTTTTCTAGTAGTATCCACTCCACTCCACTCCATTACATTCCATTCAATTCCATTGCATTCAAATCCATTCTTCCCCACTCCACTGCTCCATTCCACTGAATTCCACTCCCTCACATTCGCCTCCATTCCAGTCCACTCTATTCCGTTCTGTTCAATTCCGTTCCATTGAATTCCTTTCCATTCCATTCCCTTCCATTCCCTTTCACTCCATTCAACTCCACTCTAATCTACTGCATTCCATTCCATTCCATTCCTTTTAATTCCACTCGTGTATGCTCTAATTCTCTCCACTCCACTCGAAACCACTCCATTCCATTGCATTCCTTCTCATACCACTCCACTCCACTCCACTCCATTCCATTCCATTCCATTCCTTCCATTGCATTAAATTCCATACTACTCTCCCCCTCTCCATTGTATTCCTTTCTACTTCTTTCCTGTACAGTTTACACTCCTCCACTCCATTCCATTCCATTCCTTTTCATTCGTTTACGTTGCATTCCTTTCCATTCCTTACCCTTCGATTCAATTCCATTGCAATCCACTGCTCTGCAATCCAATTCACTACGTTCCATTCCATTCCATTCCATTCCATTACAGTCCATTCCATTCCTTTGGATTCCATTCCCTTCCATTCCATTCCGTTGCAATCCACTCCATTCCATTCCATTCCAAACTTTTCGCTAGAATCCACTCCCCTCCACTCCAATCCATTCCATTCCATTCTATTCCATTCCATTCTATTCAATTCAAATCCACTCTTCTCCACTCCACTTCTCTCCATTCCACTGCATTGAATTCCTTCCCATTCGCCTCCCTTCCATTCCACTCCATTCCATTCTATCCCTTCCATTCCACTCCATTCCATTCTATTGCATTCCATTCCATTCCGTTCCTTTCCACTCCATTCCACCCCACTCCACTAGCTTCCTCTCTATTCCATTCCACTCCATTGAATTCCACTGCAATTTTTTCCATTCTGTTCCTTTCCATTCTTTTCCATTCCATTCTGTTCCACTTGAATCCCCTACACTCCACTCAAATCCATTCTATTCCAGTCCATTCAATTCAAATCCACTCTTCTCCACCCCACTACTCTCCACTCCGCTGCATTCCATTCGTTCCATTTTGCATCCTTTCCAGTCGAATGTATTCCATTCCATTCAATTCCATTCCATTCCAATCCATTCGACTCCATTTCACTCCACTCCCTTCCTTTCTTCTCCAATCCACTCCACTGCACTTTTTTCCATTCCACTCCATTCCATTCTGTTCCACTATAATCTGTAGACTTCACTCCAATCCATTCCATTCCATTCCATTCCATTCAAATCCACTCTTCTCCACTCCACTCCTCTCCACTCCTCTGCATTCCATTCTTTCCCTTTCACATCCTTTCCCGTCCAATCTATTCCTTTCCATTCAATTCCATTCCATTCTAATCCCTTCCACTCCATTCCAATCCACTCCCTTCCTTTCTTCTCTATTCCCCTCCATTGCACTCCATAGCACTTTTCTCCATTCCATTCCATTCCATTCCATTCCATTCCATTCCATTCCATTCCTTTCCATTGCATTTCGTTAGATTCCATTCCATTCCATTCTATTCCTTTCAATTACATTCCACTCTTTTCCACTAGAATCCATTCCACTCCACTCCAATCCATTGCATTCAACTGAAATCCACTCTTTTCCACTCCACTCCTCTCCACTCCACTTTCCATTCCTTCCCATTCCCCTCCATTCGAGTCCACTATATTCCATTCTGTTGCATTCCATTCCTTTCCACTACATTTAACTCCTCTCCACTCCCATCCTTTCTTCTCCTTTCCACTCCACTGCACTCCACTGCACTTTTTTCCATTTCATTCTCTTCCACTCAATTTCATTCCATTTCATTCATTTTCATTACCCTCCATTCCAATGCAAACAACTCTCTTCCTTTCTTCTCCCTTCCACTCCACTGCACTCCAGTGCACTTTTTTCCATTCCATTCCATTGCATTGCATTCCATTCCATTCCATTGCATTCCATTCCATTCCCCCTGAATCAACTCTACTCCCCTCCATTCCACTAGACTCCACTACACTCCATTCCATTCCTTCCCATTCCACTTGCCTCCACTCCAATCATCTCCATTGCATTCATTTCCAATATATTCCACTCCACTCCATTCCTTTCAATTCCATTTCATTCCATTCAATTCCATTCCATTCCATTCTATTACCTCCATTTCTCTGCACTCCTCTCTCTTCCTTTCTTCTCCATTCCACTCCACTGCACTCCACTGCACTTTTTTCCATTGCATTGCATTCCATTCCATTCCATTCCAGTACAGTCACTTCCATTCCATTCGTTTCCACTGGAATCCACTCCACTGCACTCCAATCCATTCAATTCCTTTCCATTCAATTCAAATCCACTCTTTTACATTCCACTCCTCTCCACTCCACTGCATTGCATTCCTTCCCATTGGCCTCCATTACAATCCACTCTATTCTATGCCATTCAATTCAAATCCACTCTTCTCCACTCCACTGCTCTCCAATCCACTACATTCCATTCCTTCCCATTCGCCTCCATTCCAGTCCACTAAATTCCGTTCCATTTCATTCCATTCCATTCCATTCCATTCCATTCCATTCCATTCCATTCCATTCCATTCCATTCCATTCCATTCCATTCCATTCCATTCCATTCCATGCCATTCCAATCCGTTTGTTTCCCTTTCATTCCATTCCACGCCATTCCACTCCTATCCATTCCCTTCCTTTCTTGTCCATTCCTCTCCACGTCACTGCACTGCACTTTTTTCCATTCCATTCCATTCCCTTACATTCCATTCCATTCCATTCCATTCCATTCCATTCCATTCCGCTACACTCACCTCCAGTTCAATCCATTGCATTCCCTTTCATTCCATTCAATTCCGTTCCATTGCCCCTGAATCCACTCTACTCGACAGCATTCCACTCCACTCCATTCCATTCTTTCCCATTCCACTCCACTCCACTACACTCCTCTCCTTTCCATTCATTTCCAATACACTGCACTCCACTCCACTCCATTCCATTCCATTCTATTCCTTTCCATTCTGTTCCATTGTTTTCCATTCAATTCCATTACTTTCCACATCATTCCATTCTACTCCAATCCATTCCTCTCCACTCCACTCTATTCCATTCCATCGTATTCCATTTCATTCAATTCAAATCCACTCTTCTCTAGTCCACTCCTCTCCACTCAGCTGCATTCCATTCCTCCCATTCGCCTCCATTCCATTCCGCTCCATTCCATTCTATTGCATTCCATTCCATTCCAATCCATTCCACTCTATTCCACTCCACTCCACTCCCTTCCTTTCTACTCCATTCCACTCTACTGCACTCCACTGCACTTTTTTCCATTCCATTCCATTCCATTCCATTCCATTCCATTCCATTCCATTCCATTCCATTCCATTCCATTCCATTCCATTCCATTCCATTCCATTCACCTCCAAGCAACTCCACTCCAATTCACTGCATTCCATTCCATTCCATTCTATTCCATTGCATTCCATTCCACCTGAATCCACTCTACTCCCATCCATTCTAGTCCACTCCACTTATATCCTTTCTATTCCTTCCCATTCCACTCCTCTCCACTACAATTTTCTCAATTCCATTCAATTCCAATACACTGCAATCCACTCTACTCCATTCCATTCCATTGCAATACAATGCAATCCACTCCACTCCATTCCATTTCTTTCTCTTCCTTTACATTCGGTTACACTGTATTCCATTCAATTCCATTACTTTCCATTCCATTCCATTCTACTCCAATCCACTCCATTCCAATCCACTGCATTCCATTCCATTTCATTCCATTCCATTGCTTTCCATTCCATTCATTTCAAATCCAGTCTTATCCACTCCACTTCTCTCCACTCCACTGCATTCCGTTCATTCCCATTCACCTCCATTCCATTAAACTCCCTTCCATTCCATTCCTTTCCATTACACTCCATTCCACCTTAATACACGCCTTTCCTTTCTACTCAATTCCACTCCACTGCACTCCACTGCAGTTCTTTTTACATTCCATTCCTTTCCATTCCATTCCATTCATTTCCACTCCATTCCAGTCCACTCCACACCCTTCGTTTCTTCTCCATTCTACTGCACTGAACTCCACTGCAAATTTTTTTCATTCCATTCCATCCCATTCCATTCCATTTCGTTCCATTCCATTGCATTCGTTTCCATTTCATTGCATTCCATTCATTGCATTTCATTCTATTCTATTTCATTTCATTCCATTCCATTCCACTCCACTCCACTCCATTCAATTCCATTCCATTGCATTCCATTCAATTCCATTCCATTCCATTCCATTCCCCTCCACGCAACTCAACTCCAATCCACTGCATTCCATTCCATTCCATTCCATTCCATTCCTTTCCACCAGAATCGACCCTCTGCACTCCAATCCATTCCATTCCTTTCCATTCCATTCCATTCCATTCCATTCCATTCCATTCCATTCCATTCCATTCCATTCCCCTCCACGCAACTCAACTCCAATCCACTGCATTCCATTCCATTCCATTCCATTCCTTTCCACCAGAATCGACTCCTCTGCACTCCAATCCATTCCATTCCTTTCCATTCAATTCAAATTCACTCTTATCCATGCCAATCCTCTCCACTGCACTCCATTCCATTCCTTATCATTCGTCTCCATTGCATTCCACTCCATTTGATTCCATTCCAATCCATTGCATTCCATTCCTTTCCCTTCCATTCCATTCCATTCTGTTACTTTCCATTACGTTCCATTCCATTCCCTTCCTTTTCATTCCTTTCCATTGTATCCCATTCCATTCCATTCTAATCCAATCCACTCCACTCCAATCCAATGCATTCTATTCCATTGCATTGCATTGCATTGCATTCCATTCCATTCAATTCAAATCCCCTTTTAACTCCACTCCTCTCCACTCCACTGCATTCCATTCCATCTTATTCGCCTCCATTCCAGTCCACTCCATTCCATTCCATTCCATTCTGTTCCATTCCTTTCTTCTCCATTCCACTCTACTGCACTCCCTTCCTGTCTTCTCCACTCCACTCCACTGCACTTTATTCCATTCCATTCCATTCCATTCCATTCCATTCCATTCCATTCCATTCCATTCCATTCCATTCCGTTCTGTTCCATTCCATTCCATTCAATTCCATTCTGTTCCACTAGAATATACTCCATTCCAATCCATAACATTTCATTCCATTCAATTCAAATCCACTCTTCTCCACTCCACTCAGCTGCACTCCATTGCATTCCATTCCTTCCCATTCGCCTCCATTGCATTGCACTCCATTCCATTCCATAACAATCCATTGTATTCCATTCTGTACCGGTCCATTCCACTGCATTCCATTCCATTCCATTCCATTCCGTTCCCTTTCATTCCATTCCATTGTTTTAAATTCCATTCCATTACTTTCTATTCCATTCCGTTACTTTACATTCCATTCCATTCCATTCCTTTCCATTCCATTCCATTCTACTCCAATGCACTCCATGCCAACCCAATGCATTCCATTCCATTCCAGGCCATTGCATTGCATTCCATTCCATTCAATTCACATCTACTCTTTTCTCCACTCCTCTCCACTCCACTGCATTCCATTCCTTTTCTTTCACCTCCTTTCCATTCCATTCCATTCCTTTCGACTCCATTCCACTGCACTCCACTCCCTTCCTTTCTTCTCCATTCCTCTCCACTGCTCTCCACTGCACGTTTTTCTTTTCGATTCCTTTCCATTCTATTCCACTAGTTTCCTCTCCACTCCACTCCAATCCATTGCATTCCATTCCATTTAATTCAAATCCACTCTTCTCCACTCCACTCTTCTCCATTCTACTATATTCAATTCCTTCCCATTTGCCTCCATTCCAGTCCACTCCATTCCATTCTATTCCATTCTTTTACATACCATTCCATTGCATTCCTTTCCATTCCATTCCATTCCATTCCTTTCCACTCTATTGCACTCCACTCCACTCCCTTCCTTTCTTCTCCATTCCACTCCACTGCAGTTCACTGCAGTTTCTTCCATTCCATTCCATTCTATTCCATTCCAATCCATTACCCTCCAGTCCACTGCACTCCACTCTCTTCCATTCTTCTAGATTCCACTACACTTCCCTTTTATCCATTCCATTGCATTCCATTCCATTCCATTCCCTGCCCCTCAATTCCATTCCATTCCACTCCATTAAATTGCATTCCATTCCATTCCATTCATTTCATTTCATTCCATTCCATTCCATTCCATTCCATTTCATTCCATTCCATTCCATTTCATTCCATTCCATTTCATTCCATTCCATTCCATTTCATTCCATTCCATTCCATTCCAACTGAATCCACTCTTCTCCCCTTCATTCCACTCCACTCCACTCCTTTCCATTCCTTCCCATTCCACTCCACTCCAACACACTCCAATCCATTCCATTCAATTCCATTTCATTTCACTCCAATCCACTCGATTCCATTCCATTACTTTTTATTCTATTGCATGGTATTCCATTCCACTCCATTACTTTCCATGCCATTCCACTGTACTCCAATCCACTCCACTCCAATCGACTGCAATACATTCTTTTCCATTCTACCCCATTGCATTCCATTCCATTCAATTCAAATCCTCTCTTCTCCATTGCACTACCCTTCATTTCACTGCATTCCATTCCTTCCCATTCGCCTCCATTCCATTTTATTGCATTCCATTCCATTCCATTCCATTGCATTCCATTCCGTTTCATTTTTTCCACCAGACACAACTCCACTCCAAACCATTCGATTCCATTCGAATCCACTCTTCTCCACTTCACTGCTCTCCACTCCACTGCATTCCATTCCCTCCCATTCGCCTCCATTCCATTCTATTCCATTCCATTCCATTCCATTCCTTTCCACTCCATTGTACTCCATTCCACTCCCTTCCTTTCTTCTCCTTTCCAACTCCACTGCACTCCACTGCAGATTTTTTATTCCATTTTATTCCATTCCATTCCGTTGCCCTGCATTCCACTTCACTCCACTCTCTTCCTTTCTTCTATATTCCACTCCACTGCACTTTTATCCATTTCATTGCATTCCATTCCATCCATGCCAATCCATTCCATTCCATTCCATTCCATACCATTTCATACCATTCCATTCCATTCCATTCCACCTGAATCCACTCTACTCCCCTCCATTCCCCTCCTCTCCACTCCACTCCATTCCATTCCTTCCCATTCCATTCCACTCCAATACACGCCTCTCCATTCCATTCAATTCCAATTAACTTCACTCCAATCCACTCCTTTCCTTTCCATTCCTTTATTTTTATTCTGTTCCATGGTGTTCCATTCCACTCCATTGCTTTCCATGCCATTGCACTCTACTCCAATCCACTCCACTCCAATCGACTGCAATCCATTCTATTCCATTCCACCCCATTGCATTCCATTCCATTCAATTCAAATCCACTCTTCTCCATTCCACTCCCCTCCACTTCACTGCATTCTATTCCTTCCCATTCGCCTCCTTTCCATTCCACTCCATTCCATTCCATTACATTCCATAGCATTCCATTCCATTCCATTCCATTCCATTCCATTCCATTTTTTTTTTCCACCAGAAAGGACACCACTCCAAACCATTCGGTTTCATTCAAATCCACTCTTCTCCACTCCACTGCTCTCCACTCTACTGCATTGCATTCCTTCCCATTCGCTTCCAGTCCAGTCCACCCACTTCCTTTCCATTCCATTCCATTCCATTCCATTCCACTCCATTCCACTCCACTCCACTCCCTTCATTCTTCTCCTTTCAATTCAACTGCACTCCACTACACATTTTTCCATTCATTTCCATTCCATTCCATTCCACTCCATTCCATGCCATGCCATTCCATTCCATTCCATTCCATTCCACTCTTTTTCTTTCCATTCCATTAAATTCCGTTCCTTTCCATTCAATTCCATTCCATTCTTTTCAAGTAAAATTTACTCCACTGGACTCCAAACCATTCCATTCCATTCCATGCCATTCATATCCACTCCTCTCCACTCCACAGCATTCCATTCCTTCCCATTCACGTCCATTTCTGTCCACTCCATTCCATTACATTCAACTCCATTTCACTCCACTACACTCTCTTCCTTTCTTCTTCATTCCACTCCTCTGCACTCCACTGCACTTTTTCCATTCCATTCCATTCCATTCTACTCCATTCCTATCCCCTCCATGCAGCTCCACTCCAGTCCAGTGCATTCCATTCCATTCCATTCCATTCCATTCCATTCCATTCCATTCCTTTCCATTCCATTCCAACTGAATCTACTCTACTCCCCTCCATTCCACTCCACTGAATTCCACTCCATTCCATTCCTTCCCATTCCACTCCACTCCACTACACTCCTCTCCATTCCATTCATTGCAAGTACACTGCACATGACTCCACTCTGTCACATTCCATTCCATTCCTTTTCATTCCCTTCCATTGTTTTCCTTTAAATTCCACTACTATCCATTCCATTCCATTCTACTCCAATCCACTCCACTCCAATCCACTTAATTGCATTCCATTCCATTGCATTCCATTCCATTGCATTCCTATCCATTCAATTCCAATCCACTCTTCTCCACTCCAATCCCCTCCACTCCACTGCATTCCATTTTTCCCATTCACCTCCATTCCATTCCATTAAATTCCATTGCATTCCTATCCATTCCTTTCAATTCTACTACATTCCACTCCCCTTCTCTAACTTCGTTTAATCTCCATTCCACTCCTTTGCACACCACTGCACTTTTTTCCATTCCATCCAATTCCTGTCCTTTCCTTTCCATTCCATTCCATTCAATTCCATTCTATTCTTTTCCACTATAATCCACTCCACTCCACTGCAATCCATTCCATTCTATTCCATTCGATTCCATTCATATCCACTCTTCTGCACTCCACTCCTCTCCACTCCAATGCATTAAGTTTCTTCCCACTTGCCTCCATTCCTATCCACTCCTTTCCATTCCATTCCATTCCATTCTACTCTTTCCGTTCCACTCCAGTATACTGCATTCCACTCCACTCCACTCTCTTCCTTTCTTCTCTGTTCTGCTTCAGTGCACTCCACTGTACATTTTTCAATTCCATTCCATTCCATTGCATTCCATTCTATTCAGTTCCGTTTCATTCCATTCCATTACTTTCCATTCCATTCCATTCCATTCTATTCCATTCCATTCCATTTCATTCCATTCCATTCCATTCCATTTCATTTTATTCCATTCCACTCCATTCCATTCCATTCCATGACTTTCCATTCCATTCCACTGCATTCCACTCCACTCCTCTCAATTCCTTTCTTCTCCATTCCACTCTACTGCACTACATTGAATTTTTTTCGATTCATTCCATTCCATTTCATTCCATTCCATTCCATTCCATTCCATTGCATTCCCCTCTGCGCAACTCCACTCCAATTCACTGCTTTCCATTCCATTCCATTCCATTCCATTTCTTTCCATGTCATTCCATTCCACCTGAATCCACTCTAATCCCCTCCATTTCACTCTACTCCACTCCACTCCTCTCCATTCCATTCATTTCCAATACACTGCACTCCACTCCACTTCATTCAATTACTTTTTATTCATTCCATTGTATTCCATTCCATTCCATTCCATTGCTTTCCATTCCATTCCATTCCATTGCTTTCCATTCCATTCAATTCTACTCCAATCCTCTCTACTCCAATCCAGTGCATTCAGATCTATTCCATTCCGTTGCATTGCATTCCATTACATTCAATTCTAATACACTCTTTCCTCTCCACTCTTCACCACTACACTGCATTCCGTGCCTTCCCATTCACCTCCATTACAGTCCACTCCATTCCATTCCTTTCCATTCCATTCCACTCCATTCCACTCTACACTCCACTCCTTTCTTCGCCTTTCCACTCCTCTACACTCTACTGCACTTTTTTCCATTCCATTCCATTCCATTCCATTCCTTTACATTCCTTTACATTGTAATATATTCCATTCCAGTACTTTCCATTCCATTCCATTCTACTCCTATCCACTCCATTCCAATCCACTGCATTCCATTCCATTTCAGTCCATTCCATTGCATTCCATTCCATTCATTTCAAATCCACTCTTCTCCTCTCCACTTGTCTCCAGTCGACTTCATTCCATTCATTCCCATTCATCTCCATTCCAGTAAACTCCATTCCGTTCCATTCCATTCCATTCGACTCCATTCCAATCTACTACACTCCCTTCCTTTCTACTCCATTCCACTCCACTGCACTCCACTGCACTTTTTTTACATTGCATTCCTTTCCATTCCTTTGCATTGTTTTCTACTCCATTCCACTCCATTCCACTCCCTTCCTTTCTTCTCCATTCCACTCCACTGAACTCCACTGCACTTTTTTTCAATCCATTGCATTCCATTCCATTCCCTTCCATTTCGCTACGTTACATTCCATTCCGTTCCGTTCCTTTTCATTCCTTTCCATTGTATTCCATTCCATTCCATTACTTTCCTTTCCATTCCATTCTAATCCAATCCACTCCACTCTAATCCAATGTATTCCATTCCATTCCTTTGCATTGCATTCAATTCAATTCCGTTCTTCACTCCATTCCTCTCCACTCCACTGCATTCCATTCCATTCCATTCCATTCCATTCCATTCGTTTCTACTCCATTCCACTCCACTCCACTCCCTTCCTGTCTTCTCCATTACACTCCACTGCATTCCACTGCAATTTATTCCATTCCATTCCATTCCATTCCTTTCCATTCCATTCCATTCTTTCCTCTAGAATACACTCCACTCCAATCCATTCCACTCCAATCCATTCATCTCAAATCCACTCCTCCACTTCACTCCTCTCCTCTCCACTTCATTCTGTTCCTTACCATTCAACTGCATTCCAGTCAAGTCCTTTCCATTCCATTCCATTCCATTCCATTCCATTCCATTCCATTCCATT
>NW_026652471.1:24371-49953 GCF_009828535.3 Hylobates moloch
TCCATTCCATTCCATTCCATTCCATTCCATTCCATTCCATTCCATTCATTTCATTCCATTCCATTCCATTACCCTCCATTCCACTGCACTCCACTCTCTTCATTTCTTCTCCATTCCACTCCACCACTCTCCCCTGCACTTTTTTCATTCCAGTCCTTTCCATTCCGTTCCATTTCATTCCATTCTTTTCCAATACAATCCACGCCACTGCCCTCCAATCCATTCCATTCCATTCCATTCCATTCCATTCCATTCCATTCCATTCCATTCCATTCCATTCCAATCCACTATTCACCCCACTCCTCTCAACTCCACTTCATTTTATTCCTTCCCATTCGCCTACATTGCATTCCACTCCATTCCATTCCATTCCATTCCATTCCAATGCATTTTATTCTATTCTGTTCCGTTCCGTTCTGTTACCTTTCATTACTTTCTATTCGGTTCCATTACTTTTCATTCCGTTCCTTTGTATTCCATTCCATTCCATTACTTTCCATTCCATTCCATTCTACTCTAATTCACTCCACGCCAATCCAATGCTTTCCATTCCATTCCATTCCGTTGCATTGCATTCCATTCCATTCAATTCAAATCCACTCTTCACTCCATTCCTCTCCACTCTGCTGCATTCCATTCCTTCCCATTCATCTCCATGCCAATTCACTCCATTCCATTCCATTCCCTTCTGCTCCATTCCACTCCACTCCACTGCCTTCCTTTCTTCTCCATTTTACTCCACTACACTCCACTGCACTTTTTTCCATTCCATTCCATTCTATTCTATTCCTTTCCATTCTTTTCCACTAGAATCCACTCCACTCCACTCCAATCCATTCCATTGCATTCCATTCCATTCCATTCATTTAAAATCCACTCTTCTCCACTTCCCTCTTTTCCACTCCACTGAATTTCATTCTTTCCCATTCACCTCCATTCCAGTCCACTCCATTCTGTTCCATTCAATTCCATTTCATTCCTTTCCACTCCATTCAATTCCACTCCATTCCCTTCCTTTCTTCTCCATTCCACTCTACTGCACTCCACTGCAGTTTTTTCCTTTGAATTCCATTCAATTCCAATCCATTGCATTCAATTCCATTACCCTCCATTCCACTACACTCCACTCTCTTCCTTTCTTTGCCATTCCACTCCACTGCACTTCACTGCACTTTTTTCCATTCAATTGCATATCATTCCATTCCCTTCCATTCCCTTCCAATCCATTCCATTGCATTCCATTCCATGTCATTCCATTCCTTATCATTCCTTTCCATTCCATTCGATTCCACCTGAATCCACTGTATTCCCCTCCATTCCACTCCACTCCTCTCCACTCCATTCCATTCCTTCCCATTCCACTCCACCCCAATGCACTCCTCTCCATTCCATTCAATTCCAATTCACTGCACTCCACTCCACTCCATTTCTTTCCTGTCTATTAATTTTTATTCTGTTCCATGGTATTCCGTTCCTCTCCTTTATTTTCTGTTCCATTCCACTCTACTCCAATCCACTCCACTCCAGTTGACGGCAATGCATTCCATTCCATTCCACTCCATTCCATTCTATTCCATTCAATTCAATTCCACTCTTCTCCATTCCACTCCTCTCCACTCAAGTGCATTCCTTTCCTTTACTTTCGCCTCCATTCCATTCCACTCCATTCCATTCCATTAAATTCCATAACATTGCTTTCCATTCCATTCCATTCCATTTCATTTTTTCCACCAGGAACCACTCCAATCCAAAGCATTTCATTCCATTCCATTCCACTCCAGTCCACTCCAATACACTCCCTTCCTTTCTTCTCCATTCGACTTCACTGCACTCCACTGCACTTTTTTCCATTCCATTCCATTCTATTCCATTCCATTACCCTCCACGCAACTCCACTCCAATCCGCTGCATTCCATTGCATTCCATTCCATTCCAATCTAGTCCATTCTACTCCATTCCACTCCACTCCACTCAGTTCCTTTTTTCTCCATTCCTCTCCAATGCACTCCACTACACTTTTTTCCATTCCGTTCCATTCCATTCTATTCCATTCCATTCCATTCCTTTCCATTCCCTTACATTACATTCTATTCTATTCTTTTCCGCTAGAATCCAGTAAACTCCACTCCAATTCATTCCACTCTATTCCATTCAATTAAAATCCACTCTTCTCCACTAAATTCCTCTCCATTCCACTGCATTACATTCCTTCCCATTCGCCTCCACTCCAGTCCACTCCATTCAATTCCATTCCATTAAATTCCTTTCCATTCCACTCCATTCCACACCACTCCACTCCAATCCTTTCTTCTCCATTCCACTCAACTGCACTCCACTGCACGTTTTTGTATTTCATTCTATTCAATTACATGGCATTCCATTCCATTCCATTACTCTCGATGCAACTCCACTCCAATCCTCTGCATTCCATTCCATTCCATTGTATTACGTTCCATTCCATTCCTTTATATTCCATTCCATTCTACTTCAATCCACTCCCTTCCATTCCATTCCAATCCATTCCATTCTTTTCCATTCAGTTGAAATCCATGCTTCTTCACTCCACTACTCTCCACTCCACTGCATTCCTTTCCTACCCGTTCACTGCCATTGCACGCCACTCTATTCCATTTCATTCCATTCCATTTTATTCCATTCCATTCCATTCTTTTCCACTTGAATCCACTCCACTAAACTCCAATCCATTCCCTTCCATTGCATTCCATTCCATTCCATTCAAATCCATTGTTCTCCACTCTACTCCTTTTCACTCCAGTGTGTTACATTCCTTACGATTCTCCTCAATTCCAACCCACTCCATTCCATTCCATTCCTTTCCACTCCGTTACACTCCACTTCACACTTTTCCTTTCTTCTCCATTCCTCTTCACTGCAGTACAGTTCACTTTTTTCCATTCCATTCCATTCCATTGCATTCCATTCCATTCCATTGCATTCCATTCCATTCCATTGCATTCCATTCCATTGCATTCCATTCCATTCCATTCCGTTCCATTGCATTCCATTCCATTGCATTCCGTTCCATTGCATTCCATTCCACTCCATTCCACTCCATTCCATTCCATTCCACTCCATTCCATTCCATTCCATTCCATTCCACTCCATTCCATTCCATTCCATTCCTTTCCACTCCATTCCATTCCATTCCATTCCATTCTTTTCCATTCCATTCCATTCCTTTCGATTGCATTCCAATGCATTCTATTCCCTTCCGTTCCATTTCATTCTATTCCATTCCATTGCACACCTTTCTTTTCCACTCAAATCCACTCCACTCCCCTCCAATCCATTGCATTCCATTCCATTCATTTCAAATACACCCTTCTCCACTCCACTCCTCTCCAATTTACTTCATACCATTCCTTCTTATTCACCTCCATTTCAGTCGAATTGATTCAATTCCATTCGATTACATTGCACTCCATTCCACTCTAGTAAACTCCCTTCTTTTCTTCTCCATTCCCCTCTACTGGACACCGCTGCACTTTTTTCCATTCCATTCCATTCCATTTCATTCTATTCCTTTCCATTCCAATCCACTCCCCTCCACGCAACTCCAATCCAATCCTCTGCTTTGCATTCCATTCCATTCCATTCCATTCCATTCCATTCCTATGCATTCCACTCCATTCCACCTGAATCCACTCTACTCCCTTCTATTCCACTCACTCCGTTCCACCCCATTCTGTTCTTTCTGATTCCACTCCACTCCACTCCTCTCCATTCCATTCATTTCCATTACACTGCACTCCACTCCTCTCCATTCCATTCCATTCCTTTTCATTCCGCTCCATTGCATTCCAATCAAATCCAATATTTTCCACTCCATTCCATTATACTCCAATCCACTCCATTCCAAACCACTGCATTCCATTAAATTCCATTCCATTTCTTTGCTTTTCAATCAATACAAATCCATTCTTTTCCACTCCACTCCTCTCCACTCCAGTGCATTCCAATGCCCCCATTCGCCTACATTCCAATCCACTCCATTATATTCCATTCCATTCCACTCTATTCCACTCCACTCCACTCCTTTCCTTTCTTCTATATGTCAGTCCACTACACCCCACTTCAATTTTTTCCATTCCATTCGATTCCATTCCATTCCATTCCACTCCATTCCATTCCAATACATTTCTTTCCAATCCATTCCATTCCTTTCTATTCCATTTCATTATATTCCCTTCGTTTCCACTGGAATCCACTCCACTCCACTCCAATCTATTACATTCCATTCCATTCAATTGAAATCCACTGTTCTCCACTACACTCCTCTTCACTCCACTGCATTCCACTCCTTCCCATTCGCCTCCATTCTAGTCCACTCTACTCCATTCCATTCCGTTCCATTATACTCCATTCCACTCCACTCCACTCTCTTCCTTTCTTCTCCATTACAGTCCTCTACACTCTGCTCTACTTTTTTCCATTCCATTCCATTCCATTCCATTCCTTTCCATTTTATTCTTTTCCACTAGAATCCACTCCACTACACTCGAATCCATTCCATTCAATAGAAATACACTGTTCTCCACTCTACTCCCCTCCACTTCATTGCATTATATTCCTTACCATTCGCCTCAATTCCAACCCACTGCATTCCATTCCATTCCATTCCTTTCCACTTCTTTCCATTCCACTCTACACTCTTCCTTTCTTCTCCATTCCACTTCACTGCACTTCACTGCAGTTTTTCCATTCCATTCCATTCCATTCCATTCCATGCCGTTCTGTTCCATTCCATTCCGTTCCATTCCATTGCATTCCATTCCATTTCATTCCATTCTATTGCATTGCACTCCATTCTTTTCTGTTAGAATCAATGCCAGTCGACTCCAATCCAGTCCATTCCATTCCATTCAATTCAAATCCACTCTCTCCACCCCACTCCTCTCCACATCACTGCATTCCATTCCTTCCCATTCGCCTGCATTCCAGTCCACTCTATTCTATTCCATTCCATTCCGTTCCATTCCTTTCCTCTCCATTCCACTCCACTAAACTCCCTTCATTTCTTCTGCTTTCCACTCCACTGCACACCACTGCACTTTTTTCCATTCCATTCCATTCCATTCCTTTCCATTCCATTCCATTCCATTCCATTTCATTCCCTTCCTTTCCCTTCCACACTTTCCACTGCACTCCACTGCACTTTTTTCCATTCCATTCCATTCCATTCCATTCCATTCCATTGCATTCGATTCCATTCCATTCCATTCCATGTCTTTCTGTTCCTTTTCATTCCATACCTTTCCATTCCATTGCATTCTTTTCCTCAAGAATCCACTCAACTCCATTCCATTCCATTCCATTCTATTCCATTCCATTCAAATGCACTCTTCACTCCACTGCACTCCTGTCCACTGCATTCCATTCCTTCCCATTGACTTCCAATCCATTCCATTCCATTCCAGTCCATTCCATTCCTTTCCATTCCATTCCACTCCATTCCACTCTGCTCCAATCCCTTCCTTTCTTCTCCATTCCACTCTATTGCACTCCACTGCAGTTTTTTCCATTCGATTCCATTCCAGTCCAATCCATTCCATTCCATTCCATTCTCCCCAAAACAACTCCACTCGAATCCACTTCTTCTGACTCTATTCCATTCTATTCCATTACATTCCATTCCACATGAAACCACTCTACTCCCCTCCATTCCACTGCACTCCACTGCACTCCATTCCATTCCTTCCCATTCCACTCCACTCCACTACACTCCTCACCATTCCATTCATTTCAAATACACAGCACTCCTCTCCACTCCATTCCATTCAATTCCGTTCCTTTTCATTCAATTCCATTGTATTCTTTTCCGTTCCATTACTTTCCATTTCATTGCATTCTACTCCAATCCACTCCACTCCAATCCACTGGATTCCATTCCATTCCATTTCATTGCATTATAATCAATACAAATCCACTCTTCTCCACTCCACTCTCTCTACTTCACTGTATTCCCTTCTTTCCCATTCATCTCCATTCCAGTCCACCCCATTCAATTCCATTCCTTTCCATTCCTTTCCATTGCATTCTGTTCATTTCCATTCCACTTTTCCATTCCATTCCATTCCATTCTTTTCCACTTTAATCCATTCCACACCTCTGCAATCCTTTCCATTCCATTCCATTCCTTTCAAATCCACTATACTTCACTCCACTCCTCTCCACTTCGCTGCATTCCATTCCTTCCCATTCGTCTCCCTTCCACTACACTCCATTTCATTCCATTCCGTTCCATTCCACTACATTCCATTCCATTCCAATATATTCCATTCCACTACATTCCATTCCACTATATTCCATTCCACTCCATTCCACTTCTCTCCACTCCCTTCCTTTCTTCCTCATTCCTCTCCACTGCACTCCACTACACTTTTTTCCATTCCATTCCATTCCTTTCCATTCCATTCCATTCCTTTCCATTCCAATCCTTTCCATTCCATTCCCTTCCATTCCATTCCATTACACTCTTTTCGCCTAGAGTCTACTCCACTGCTCTCCAATCCATTCCATTCCATTCCCTTCCATTCCATTGCATTCCATTTTATTCCATTCCATTCAATTCAGTACCACTCTTCTCCACTCCACTCCTCTTTACTCCACTGCATCCCATTCCTTCCCATTTGCCTCCATTCCAGGCCACTTCAATGCATTCCATTCCATTGCATTCCATTCCATTCCATTCAACTCAATTCCACTCCACTCTGCACGCTTCCTTTATTCTCCATTCCACTCCACTACACTCCACTCCACCTTTTCTCATTCCATTCCATTCCCATCTTTCCCACTAGAATCCTCTAGACTCCTCTCCAATCCATTTCATTCCATTCAAATCCACTCTTCTCCACTCCTCTCCTATAAACTCCACTGCATTCCAGTCCTTCCCATTAGCCTCCATTCCAATCCACTCCATTAATTTCCATTCCATTCCATTGCATTGTGTTCCATGCCACTGGACTCCACTCCACTCCCTTTCATTCTTTGCCTTTCCACTCCACTACACCCCTCTGCATTTTTGCCCATCCAATTCCATTCCATTGCATTCCATTCCATTGCATTCCGTTCCATTCCATTCTTTCCATTTCATTCCATTCCCTTCTTATCCTCTAGAATCCATTCCAATCCACCTCAATCCATTCCATTCCTTTCCATTCCATTCAAATCCACTCTTCTACACTACACTCTGCTCTACTCCACTGCATTCAAATTTTTTACGTTATCCTCCTTTCTAATCCACTAGATTCCATTCCATTCCATTTGATTCCACTCCATTCCACTTCACTGCACTCCCTTCCTTTTGCCCCCATTCCACTACACTGCACTCCAGTGCACTTTTATCCATTCCATTCCTTTCCATTCCATTCCATTCCATTCCACTACATTTAACTGCAGTCCACTCCCTTCCTGTCTTCTCCATTCCACTCCACTTCACTCCACTGCACTTTTATCCATTCCATTTTATCACATTTCATTCTTTTCCACTAGAATCCACTCCACTCCACTCCCATCCATGCCATTGCATTCCATTCAGTTTTGCAACACCCTTTTTGTTCAATCTGCAAGCAGACATTTGGAGCAATTTGAGGCCTATCATGGAAAAAGGAATATCTTCAAATAAAAACTACACAGAAGTATTTTTTGAAACTTCTTTATTATCTGTGCATTCACCGCTGAGAGTGGAACTTTTCTTTTGATTGAGCAGTTTTGAAACACTCTTTTTAGATAATCTGCTAGCGGACATTTGGAGTGCATTGAGTCCTATCGTGGAAAAAGGAATATCTTCACATAAAAACTACACAGAAGTATTCTATGAAACTTCTTTATGATCTGTTCATTCATCTCAGAGAGTGGAACATTTCTTTTGATTGTGCAGTTCTAAAACAGTCTTTTGGACAATCTGCTATTTGACATTTGGAGAGCATTGAGGCTTATCGTGAAAAAAGAAATAACTTCTCATAAAAACTACACACAAGCATTCTGTGAAACTTCTTTCTGTTCTGTGCATTCATCTTACAGATATGAACATATCTTTCATTTGAGCAGTTTTGAATCTCTGTTTTTGTAGAATCTGCAAGAGGACATTTTGAGTGCTTTGAGGTGTACGGTGAGAAACGATATATCTTCAAATAAAAACTACACAGAAGCATTCTGTGAAACTTCTTTCTGGTCTGTGCATTCATCTAACAGAGTTGAAACTTTCCTATGATTGAGCAGTTTTGAAACACTCTTTTTGTAGAGTCTGCAACTGGAAGTTTGGAGAATATTGAGGCCTACGGGGAAAAATGAAATATCTTCCCATAAAAGCTACACAGAAGCATTTCTTGAAAGTTTTTTCTGTTCTGTGCATTCATCTCAGAGAGTAGAAGCTTTCTTTTGACGGAGCAGTTTTGAAACACACTTTTTGTAGGACCTGCAAGGAGACATTTTGAGCACTTTGAGGCCGATGGTGAGTAACGAAAAAACTTCAAAAAAAAACTACACAGAAGCATACTCTGAAACATCATTCTGATCTGTTAATTTATCTAACAGAGGTGAACTTTTTTTTCGATAGAGTAGTTTTGAAACACTCTTTTTGTAGAATCTGCAAGGGGACATTTGAGAACATTGAGGCCTATGGTGAAAGACGAAATATCCCCCTATAAAAACTACGCAGAAGCATTCTGTGAAATTTCTTTGTGATCCGTGCATTCATCTCACAGAGATGAATCTTACTTTTGATTGAGCAGTTTTGATACACTCCTTTTGTAGAATCTGCAAGAGGACATTTAGAGTGCTTTCAGGCCTATGGGGAAAAAGGAAGTATCCACCCATAAAAACTACAGAGAAGCATTCTGTGAAAATTCTTTCTGATCTGTGCATTCATCTCATGGGGTTGAACCTTTCATTTGATTGAGCAATTTGGAAATTATCTTTTTGTCGAATCTGCACGGGGACATTTGGAGCTCATTCAGGCCTATGGGGAAAAATGAAATATCTTCAAATAAAAACTACAGAGAAGCATTCCGTGAAACTTCTTTCTGATCTGTGCATTCATCAACCAGAGTTGAACCTTTCTATTGATTGAACGGTTTTGAAACACTCTTTTTGTAGAATCTGCAAGTGGACATTTGGAGAACATAGAGTCCTACTGTGAAAATCAAAATATCTTCCCAAAAAAACTACACAGAAGCATTCTGTGAAACGTCTTTCTATTCTGGGCTTTCATCTCACAGAGTAGAAGCTATCTTTTGATTGAGCAGTTTTGAAACACTCTTTTTGTAGAATCCTCAAGTGGACATTTGGAGATCTTTGAGGCCTATGGAGAAAAGCGAAATATCTTCAAGTAAAAACTACACAGAATCATTCTGTGAAACTTCTTTCTATTCTTTGCATTTATCTTACAGAGTTGAAGCTTTCTTTTGTTTGAGCAGTTTTCCAACACTGTTTTTGTATAATCTGCAAGTGGACATTTGGAGAACTTTGAGGCCTATCGTGGAATAAGTTATATCTTCAAATAAAAACTACACAGAAATATTCTGTGATACTTCATTATGATCTCTGCGTTCATCTCAGAGTGTGGAACCTTTCTTTTATTGTGCAGTTTTGAAAAAGTCTTTTTGTAGAATCTGCTATTTGACATTTTGAGAGCATTGAGCCCTATGCTGAACAAAGAAATATCTTCACATAAAAATTGGACAGAAGCATTCTGTGAAACTCCTTTCTGTTCTTTGCATTCATCTCACAGAGATGAACTTATCTTTTGACTGAGCAATTTTGAATAACTGTTTCTGTAGAAACTGCAATTAGAGATTTGGAGCACTTTGAGGCCTTCGGTGAGAAACGAAATATCTTTAAGTGAAATCTACACAGAAGCATTCTGGGAATCTTCCTTCTGATCTGTGCATTCATACAACAGATTTGATACTTTCCTATGATTAATCAGTTTTTAAATACTCTTTTTGTAGTATCTGCAAGTGGACATTTGGAGAAAATTGAGGCCTTCAGTGAAAAACGAAATATCTTCCCATAAAAACTACACAGAAGCATTCTGTGAAACTTCTTTCTATTCTCTTCATTCATCCCACAAAGTAGAACATTTCTTTTGATTAAGCAGTTTTGAAACACTCTTTCTGTAGAATCTGCAAGTGGACATTTGGAGCTCTTTGAGGCCTATCGTAATAAAAGGAATATCTTAAAATAAAAACTACAGGGAAGCATTCTGTGAAACTTTTCCCTGTTCTGTGCATTCATCTCACAGAGATGAACCTATCTTTTTATGGAGCACTTATGAAACACACTTTTTGTAGATCCTGCAAGTGGACATTTGGAGCACTTTGAGGCCTACAGTGAGAAACGAAATATTTTCAAATTAAAACTACACAGAAGCATTCTGTGAAACTTCATTCTGATCTGTGCACTTATCTAACAGTGTTGAAAATTTCTTTTGATTGAACAGTTTTGAAACACTCTTTTTGTAGGATCTGTAAGTGGACATTTGGAGTGCTTTGAGGCCTACAGCGATAGAGGAAGTATACATCCATAAACACTACACAGAAGCATTCTGTGAAACTTCTTTCTATTCTGTGCATTCAAATCATGGAGTAGAAACTTTCCTTTGATTGAGCAGTTTTGAAACACTCTTTTTGTAGAATCTGCAAGTGGACATTTTGAGTGCTTTGAGGGCTGTTGTAGTAAATGGAATGTCTTCTAATAAAAACTAAACAGAAGCATTCTGTGAAACTTCTTTCTGATCATTACATTAATCTTAAGGAGTTGAACCTTTCTTTTGATTGAGCTGTTTGGAAACACCCTTTTTGTAGAATCTGCAAGTGGACATTTGGAGAACATTGAGGCCTATAGTGAAAAACGAAATATCATCCCATAAAAACTACACAGAAGTATTTTGTGAAAATTCTTTCTATTCTGTGTATTCATCTCACAGAGTAGAAACTTTCTTTTGATTGAGCAATTTTGAAATACTATTTTTGTAGAATCTGCAAGTGGACATTTGTAGCACTTTGAGGCCTACGGTGGAAAACGAAATATCTTCAAGTAAAAACTACACAGAACACTTCTGTGAAACTTCTTTCTATTCTCTGCATTCATTTCACAGAGTTGAACCTTTCTTTCGATTGAGCAGCTTTGAAATCATCTTTTTGTGTAATCTGCAAGTGGACATTTGGAGCACTTAGAGGCCTATTGTGGAAAAAGGAATATCTTCAGATATAAACTACACAGAAGTAATCTGTGAAACTTCTTTATGAAACGTGCATTCATCTCAGAGAGTGGAACCTTTCTTTTGAATGTGCAGCTTTGAAGCTGGCTTTTTGTAGAATCTGCAATTGCACATATGGAGAGCCTTGAGGCCTATGGTGAAAAAGGACATATCTCCCCATAAAAAATACACAGAAGAATTATGTGAAACTTCTTTCTGATGTGTGCATTCATCTAACAGAGTTGAAAGTTACTTTTGATTGAGCAGTTCTGAAACACTCTTTTTGTGGAATCTGCAATTGGACATTTGGAGTCCATTGAGGCCTACGGTGAAAAACGAAATATCTTCTCATAAAAACTACACAGAAGCATTCTGTGAAATGTCTTTCTATTCTGTGCATTCAATTCACACAGTAGAACTTTCCTTTGATTGACCAGATTTGAAACACTCTTTTTGTAGAATCTGCAAGTGAACATTTGGAGCGCTTTGAGTCCTGTCGTGGAAAAAGGTATATCTTCAAATAAAAATTACACAGAAGCATTCTGTGAAACTTCTTTCTATTCTCTGCATTCATCTGAAAAAGTAGAACCATTCTTTAGATTGAGTAGTTTTGAAACACTCTTTCTGTAGAGTCTGTAAGTGGACATTTGGAGTGCTTTGAGGCCTATGGGGAAAAAGAAGAATACACCCATAAAAACTACAGAGAAGCCTTCTGTGAAACCTCTATCTGATCTGTGCTTTCATCTCACAGATTTGAACCTTTCTTTTTATTGAGCTGTTTTGAAACACTCTTTTTGTAGAATCTGCAGGTGGACATTTGGAGTATATAGAGGCCTACAGAGAAAACCGAAATATCGACCCATAAAAACTACACAGAATCATTCTGTGAAACATCTTTCTATTCTGTCCATTCAACTCACAGAGTAGAACCTTTCTTTTGATTGAACAGTTTTGAAACACTCTTTTTGTAGAATCTGCAAGAAGACATTTAGAGCACTTTGAGGCCTATCTTGGAAAAAGGATTATCTTCCCATAAAAACTACACAGAAGCATTCTGTGAAACTTCTTTATGAACTGTGCATTCATCTAACAGAGCTGAACCTTTCTTTTGATTGAGCAGTTTTGAAACACTGTTTTTGTGGAATCTGCAATTGGACATTTGGAGAACTTTGAGGCCTATGGTGAAAAACGAAATATCTTCTGCTTAAAACTACACAGAAGCATTCTGTGAAACTTGTTTCTGATCTGTGCATTCATCTCACAGACTTGTACCTTACTTTTGATTGAGCAGTTTTGAAAAACTCTTTTTGTAGTATCTGTAAGTGGACATTTGGAGTGCTTTGAGGCCTATGGGGAAAAAGGAAGTATACACCAATAAAAACTACAGAGAAACTTTCTGTGAAACTTCTTTCTGATCTGTGCTTTCATCTCAAAGAGTTGAAACTTTCTTTTGTTTCGGCAATTTCGAAACACACTTTTTGTAGAATCGGCAAGTGGACATTTGGAGCGATTTCAGGCCTATGGTGAAAAACGGAATATCTTCTAATAAAAAGTACACAGAAGCATTCTGTGAAACATCTTTCTGATCTGTGCATTCATGTAACAGAGATGAACCTTACATTTGATTGAGCAGTTTTGGAACACTCTTTTTATAGAACCTGTAAGTGTACATTTGGAGTGCTTTGAGTCCTTTGTGGAAAGAGGAAATATACACCCAGAAAAACTACAGAGAAACATTCTGTGAAATTCCTCACTGATCTGTGCTTTCATCTCACAGAGTTGAACTTTTCTTTTGATTGAGCAGTTTTGAAACAATCTTTTAGTAGAATCTGCAAGGGGACATTTGGAGCGTTTGAAGCCTATCATGGAAAAAGGTATATATTCAAATAAAAATTACACAGAAGCATTCAGTGAAACTTCTTTCTGATCTGTGCATTCATCTAACAGAGTTGAAACTTTCTTTTGATTGAGCTCTTTTGAAACACTCTTTTTTTTGAATCTGCAAGTCGACATTTGGAGAATATTGAGGCCTAAGGTGAAAAACGAAATATCTTCCCATAAAAAGTACACAGAAGCATTCTTTGAAACATCTTTCTATTCTGTGCATTCATCTCACAGAGTAGAACCTTTCTTTTGAATGAGCAGTTTTGAAACACTCTTTTTGTAGAATTTGTAAGTGGACATTTGGAGAGCTTTGAGGCCTATGGTGATAAGCGACATATCTTCAAGCAAAAACTACACAGAATACTTCTGTGACACTACTTTCTATTCTGTGCATTCATCTCAAAGAGTTGAAATTTTGTTTTGATTGAGCAGTTTTGAAACTCTCTTTTTGTAGAATCTGGAAGTGGGCATTTGGAGCACTTTGAGGCCTATCATTGGAAAAGGAATATCTTCAAACAAGTACTACACAGAAGTAATCTGTGAAATTTCTTTATGAACTGTGCATTCATTTCAGATAGTGGAATATTTCTTTTGATTGTGCAGCTTTGAAACAGGCTTTTTGTAGAATCTGCAATTGGACATTTCGAGAGTATTGAGGCCTATGGTGAAAAAACAAATATCTTCCCATAAAAACTACACAGAATCATTCTGTGAAACTTCTTTCACATCTGTGCATTCATCTCACAGAGTTGAACCTTAATTTTGATTGACCAGTTTTGTTTTGTTTTTCTTGAGATGGAGTCTCGCTTTGTCACCCATTCTGGAGGGCAGTGGCACAATCTCGGCTCACTACAAACTCCGCCTCCCAGGTTCATACATTTCTCCTGCCTCAGCCTCTCCGAGTAGCTGGGACTACATGAGCCTGCCATCATGCACGGCTAATTTATTTGTATTTTTTACTAGTGACGAGGTTTCACCGCGGTCTCGATCTCCTGACTTCATGATCCACCCTCATTGGCCTCCCAAAGTGCTGTGATTACAAGCGTGAGTGACCATGTCCAGTGATTGAGAAGTTTTTAAACACTCTTTTTGTAGAATCTGCAATTGGACATTTGGGAACATTGAGGCCTACAGAAAAAAATGAAATATCGTCCCATAAAAACTACACAGAAGCATTCTGTGAAACATCATTCTGATCTGTGCATTCATCTAACAGAGTTGAATCTTTCTTTTGATTGAGCAGTTTTGAAACACTGTTTTTGTAGAATCTGCAACTGGACATTTGGAGAACATTGAGGCCTATGGTGAAAAACGAAATATCTTCCACTTAAATGTATCCACTACACAGATACATTCTGTGAAACTTCTTTCTGATCTGTGCATTCATCTCATGGAGATGAACCTTACTTTTTATTGAGCAATTTTGAAACACTCTTTTTGTAGAATCTGTAAGTGGACATTTGGAGTGCTTTGAGGCCTATGTGGAAAAAGGAAGTATACACCCATAAAAACTACAGAGAGGCATTCTGTGAAACTTCTTTCTCATCTGTGCTTTCATCTCACAGAGTTGAACCTTTCTTTTGATTCAGTAATTTCGACACACTCTTTTTGTAGAATCTGCAAGTCGATATTTGGAGCCTTTAAATTCCTATGGTGAGAAACGAGATATCTTCAATTTAAAACTACACAGAAGCATTTTCTGAAACGCCATTCTGATCTGTGCATTCATCTAACAGAGTTGAACCTTTCTGTTGATTGAGCAGTTTTGAAACACTCTTTTTGTAGAATCTGCAAGTGGACATTTGGATAACATTGAGGCCTATGGTGAAAAACGAAATATCTTCCCCTTAAAACTACAGAGAAGCATGCTGTGAAACTTCTTTCTATTCTATGCATTCATCTCACAGAGTCAAACTTTTTTTTGATTCAGCAGTTTTGAAACACTCTTTTTGTAGAATCTGCAAGTGTACATTTGGAGCGCTTTGAGCTCTATTGTGGAAAAAGGAATATCTTCAATTAAAAAGTACACAGAAGCATTCTGTGAAACTTCTTTCTGATCTGTGCATTCATCTAACAGAGTGAAACCTTTTTTTGATTGAGCTGTTTTGAAACACTTTTTTTGTAAAATCTGCAACTGGACATTTGGAGAGCAATGAGGTCTTTGAAAAAAATAGAAATATCTTGCCATAAAAACTACACAGAAATATTCTGTGAAACTTATTTCTATTATGCTCATTGAACTCACAGACTAGAACCTTTCTTTTGATAGAGTAGTTTTGAAACAGAATGCTTCCATGTAGTTTTCATGGGAAGATAGTTCTTTTTTCCCCATAGACGTCAATACTCTAGAAATGTCCAATTGCAGATTCTACAAATAGCCTGTTTCAAAGCTGCACAATCAAAAGAAAGTTTCCACTCTCTGAGATGAATGCACAGTTCATAAAGGAGTTTCACAGATAACTTCTGTTTAGTTTTTATTTGAATATATTCCTTTTTCCATGATGGGCCTCAAAGCTCTCCAAATGTCCACTTGCAGTTTATACAAAAAGAGTGTTTCAAAACTGCTCAATCAAAAGAAAGGTTAAACTCTTTGAGATGAATATACAGAATAGAAAGAATTTGCACAGAAGTATTCTGTGTAGTTTTTATGGGAAGATATTTCGTTTTTCACCATAGGCCTCTAAGATCTCCAAATTTTCTCCTGCAGATTCAACAAAAAGAGTCTTTCAAAACTGCTCCATCAAAAGAAAGGGTCTACTCTGTGAGATGAATGCACAGATCACAAATAAGTTTCAAAGAATGCTTCTGTGTAGTTTTAATGGGAAGATATTTCGTTTTTCACGGTAGGCCTCAATATTCTCCAAATATCCACTTGCAGATTCTACAAAAAGAGTGTTTCAAAACAGCTCAATCAAAATAAAGGCTCAACTCAGATGAATGCACAGATCAGAAAGAAGTTTCACAGAATGCTTCTGTGTAGTTTTTATTTGAAGATATTACTTTTTCCACGATAGGCCTCAAAGCGCTCCAAATGTCAACTTGCAGATTCTACAAAAAGAGTGTTTCAAAACTGCTCAATCAAAAGAAAGGTTCTACTCTGTGAGATGAATGAACAGAATAGAAAGAAGTTTCACGTAATGCCTCTGTGTAATTTTTATGGGAAGATATTTCGTTTTTCACTGTAGGATTCAGTGTTCTCCAAATGTCCACTTGCAGATTCTACAAAAAGAGTCTTTCAAAACTGCTCAATCAAAAGTAAGGTTCACCTCTGTTAGATGAATGCACAGATCAGAAAGCAGTTTCACAGAATGCTTCCATTTAGTTTTTATGAGAAGATATTTCTTTTTTCACCATAGGCCTCAATGCTCTAGAAATGTCCAATTGCAGATACTACGAAAAGCCTGTTTCAAAACTGCACAATCAAAAGAAAGATTCCACTCTCTGAGATAAATGCACAGTTCTTAAAGAAGTTTCACAGATTATTTCTGTGAAGTTTTCATTTAAAGATATTCCTTCTTCCACGATAGGCCTCAAAGCGCTTCAAATATCCACTTGCAGTTTATACAAAAAGAGTGTTTCAAAACTGCTGAATCAAAAGAAAGGTTCAACTCTGTGAGATGAATGTAGAGAATAGAAAGAATTTTCACAAAAGTATTCTGTTTTTTTTTACTTTAAGATATTTCGTTTTTCACCATAGACCTCAAAAATCTCCAAATGCCGGGGGCAGGGAGCCAAGATGGCCTAATAGGAACATCTCTGGTCTAGAGCTCCCCGCCTGAGTGACACAGAAGACAGGTGATTTCTGCATTTCCGTTTGAGGTACCGGTCTCATCTCACTAGGGAGTGCCAAACAGTGGGTGCAGGGCAGTCGGTGAAGCATACTGTTCACGAGCCAAAGCAGGGAGAGGGATTGCCTCACTCAGTAAGTGCAAAGGGTCAAGGACTACCCTTTCCTAGTCAAAGAAAAGGGTAACAGACGGCACCTGGAATATCGGCTCATTCCCAACCTAGTATTGCGCTTTTCCCATGGGCCTGGAAAACGGCACACTAGGAGATTGTGTCCTGCACCTGGCTCAGAGGGTCCTATGCCTATGGAGTCTCACTGATTGCTAGCACAGCAGTCTGAGTTCAAGCTGCAAGACGGCAGCAAGGCTGGGGGAGGGGCGCCCACCATTGCCCAGGCTTGCTTAGGTAAACAAAACAGCCAGGAAGCTCGAACAGAGTGGAGCCCACCACAGCTCAAGGAGGCCTGCCTGCCTCTGTAGGCTCCACCTCTGGGGACAGGGCACAGACAAACAAAAACTCAGCAGGAACCTCCACAGACTTAAATGCCCCTGTCTGACTGACAGCTTTGAAGAGAGTAGTGGTTCTCCCAGCACGCAGCTGGAGATCCGAGAACGGACAGACTGCCTCCTAAAGTGGGTCCCTCACCCCTGAGCAGCATAACTGGGAGGCACCCCCCCAGTAGGGACAGACTGACACCTCACTCAGCCGGGTACTCCTCTGAGACAAAACTTCCAGAGGAACTCTCAGACAGCTGAATTTGTGGTCTCACGAAAATCCGCTGTTCTGCAGCCACCGCTGCTGACACCCAGCAAAACAGGGTCTGGAGTGGACCTCTAGTAAACTCCAACAGACCTGCAGCTGAGGGTCCTGTCTGGTAGAAGGAAAACTAACAAACAGAAAGGACATCCACACCAAAAACCCATCTGTACATCACCATCATCAAAGACCAAAAGCAGAAAAAACCACAAAGATGGGGAAAAAACAGAGCAGAAAAACTGGAAACTCTAAAAAGCAGAGTACCTCTCCTCCTGCAAAGGAACGCAGTTCCTCACCAGCAATGGAACAAAGCTGGATGGAGGATGACTTTGATGAGTTGAGAGCAGAAGTCTTCAGATGATCAAACTACACTGAGCTACGGGAGGAAATTCAAAACAGTAGCAAGGAAGTTAAAAACTTTGTAAAAAAATTAGAAGAATGGATAACTAGAATAATCAATGGAGAGAAGGGCTTAAAGGAGCTGATGGAGCTGAAAGCCAAGTCTCAAGAACTATGCGAAGATTGCAGAAGCCTCAGTAGCAGATGCGACCAACTGGAAGAAAGGGTATCGGAGATGGAAGATGAAATGAATGAAATGAAGTGAGAAAGGAAGTTTAGAGAAAAAAATAAAAAAATGAAGAAAGCCTCCAAGAAATTTGGGACTATGTGAAAAGACCAAACCTACGTCTGATTGGTGTACCTGAAAATGATGGGGAGAATGGAACCAAGTTGGAAAACACTCTGCAAGATATTATCCAGGAGAACTTCCCCAATCTAGCAAGGCAGGCCAACATTCAGATTCAGGAAACACAGAGAACGCCACAAAGATACTCCTCAAGAAGAGGAACTCCAAGACACGTAATTGTCAGATTCACCAAAGTTGAAATGAAGGAAAAAATGTTAAGGGCAGCCAGAGAGAAAGGTCAGGTTACCCACAAAGGGAAGCCCATCAGACTAACAGCTGATCTCTTGGCAGAAACTCTACAAGCCAGAAGAGAGTGGGGGCCGATATTCAACATTCTTAAAGAAAAGAATTTTCAACCCAGAATTTCATAACCAGCCAAACTAAGCTTCATAAGTGAAGGAGAAATAAAATACTTTACAGACAAGCAAATGCTGAGTGATTTTGCCACCACCAGGACTGCCTTACAAGAGCTCCTGATGGAAGCACTAAACATGGAAAGGAACAACCAGAACCAGCCACTGCAAAAACATGCCAAATTGTAAAGACCATCGAGGCTAGGAAGAAACTGCATCAACTAACGAGGAAAATAACCAACTAACATCATAATGACAGGATCAGATTCACGCATAACAATATTAACATTAAAGGTAAATGGGCTAAATGCTCCAATTAAAAGACACAGACTGGCAAACTGGATAAGGAGTCAGGACCCATCAGGGTGCTGTATTCAGGAAACCCATCTCACGTGCAGAGACACACATAGACTCAAAATAAAGGGATGGAGGAAGATCTATCAAGCAAATGGAAAACAAAAAAAGACAGAGGTTGCAATCCTAGTCTCTGATAAAGTAGACTTTAAACCAACAAAGATCAAAAGAGACAAAGAAAGCCATTACATAATGGTAAAGGGATCGATTCAACAAGAAGAGCTAACTATCCTAAATATATATGCACCTAACACAGGAGCACCCAGATTCATAAAGCAAGTCCTGAGTGACCTACAAAGGGACTTAAGCTCCCACACAGTAATAATGGGCGATTTCAACACCCCACTGTCAACATTAGACAGATCAACAAGACAGAAAGTTAACAAGGATATCCAGGAATTGAACTCAGCTCTGCACAAAGTGGACCTAATAGACATCAACAGAACTCTCCACCCCAAATCAACAGAATATACATTTTTTTCAGCACCACACCACACCTATTCCAAAATTGACCACTTAGTTGGAAGTAAAGCTCTCCTCAGCAAATGTAAAGCAACAGAAATTATAACAAACTCTCTCTCAGACCACAGTGCAATCAAACTACAACTCAGGATTAAGAAACTCACTCAAAACCGCTCAACTACATGGAAACTGAACAACCTGTTCCTGAATGACTATTGGGTACATAATGAAATGAAGGCAGAAATAAAGACATTCTTTGAAACCAATGAGAACAAAGACACAAGATACCAGAATCTCTGGGACACGTTCAAAGCAGTGTGTAGAGGGAAATTTATAGCACTAAATGCCCACAAGAGAAAGCAGGAAAGATCCAAAATTGACACCCTAACATCACAATTAAAAGAACTAGAAAAGCAAGAGCAAACACATTTGAAAGCTAGCAGAAGGCTAGAAATAACTAAAATCAGAGCAGAACTGAAGGAAATAGAGACACAAAAAACTCTTCAAAAAATTAATGAATCCAGGAGTTGGCTTTTTGAAAAGATCAACACAATTGATAGACCACTAGCAAGACTAATAGAGAAGAAAAGAGAGAAGAATCAAATAGATGCAATAAAAAATGAAAAAGGGGATATCACCACCGATCCCACAGAAATACAATCTACCATCAGAGAATACTACAAACACCTCTGTGCAAATAAACTAGAAAATCTAGAAGAAATGGATAAATTCCTTGACAAATACACCCTCCCAAGACTAAACCAGGAAGAAGTTGAATCTCTGAATAGACCAATAACAGGTTCTGAAATTGTGGCAATAATCAATAGCTTACCAACCAAAAAGAGTCCAGGACCTGATGGATTCACAGCTGAATTCTACCAGAGGTACAAGGAGGAACTGGTACCATTCCTTCTGAAACCATTCCAATCAATAGAAAAAGAGGGAATCCTCCCTAACACATTTTATGAAGCCAGCATGGTCCTGATACCAAAGCCTGGCAGAGACATAACCAAAAAAGAGAATTTGAGAACAATATCCTTGATGAACATTGATGCAAAAATCCTCAATAAAATACTGGCAAACCGAATCCAGCAGCACATCAAAAAGCTTATCCACTATAATCAAGTGGGCTTCATCCCTGGGATGCAAGGCTGGTTTAACATATGCAAATCAATAAATGTAATCCAGCATATAAACAGAACAAAGACAAAAACCACATGATTACCCCAATAGATGCAGAAAAGGCCTTTGACAAAATTCAACAACCCTTCATGCTAAAAACTCTCAATAAATTAGGTATTGATGGGACGTATCTCAAAATAATGTGAGCTATCTATGACAAACCCACAGCCAATATCATACTGAATTGGCAAAAACTGGAAGCATTCCTTTTGAAAACGGGCACCAGACAGGGATGCCCTCTCTCACCACTCTTATTCAACATAGTGCTGGAAGTTCTGGCCAAAGCAATCAGGCAGGAGAAGGAAATAAAGGGTATTCAATTAGGAAAAGAGGAAGTCAAATTGTCCCTGTTTGCAGATGACATGATTGTATATCTAGAAAACCCCATCCTCTCAGCCCAAAATCTCCTTAAGCTGATTAGCAACTTCAGCAAAGTCTCAGGATACAAAATCAATGTACAAAAATCACAAGCATTCTTATACACCAATCACAGACAAACAGAGAGCCAAATCATGAGTGAACTCCCATTCACAATTGCTTCAAAGAGAATAAAATACCTAGGAATCCAACTTACAAAGGATGTGAAGGACCTCTTCAAGGAGAATGACAAACCACTGCTCAATGAAATAAAAGAGGATACAAACAAATGGAGGAACATTCCATGCTCATGGGTTGGAAGAATCAATATGGTGAAAATGGCCATACTGCCCAAGGTAATTTATAGATTCAATGCCATTCCCATCAAGCTACCAATGACTTTCTTCACAGAATTGGAAAAAACTACTTTAAAGTTCATATGGAACCAAAAAAGAGCCCGCATCGCCAAAAGAGCCAAAAGAACAAAGCTGGAGGCATCATGCTACCTGACTTCAAACTATACTACAAGGCTACAGTAACCAAAACAGCATGGTACTGGTACCACAACAGAGACATAGATCAATGGAACAGAACAGAGCCCTCAGAAATGATGCCGCATATCTACAACTATCTTATCTTTGACAAACTGACAAAAACAAGAAATGGGGAAAGGATACCCTATTTAATAAATGCTGCTGGGAAAACTGGCTAGCCATATGTAGAAAGTTGAAACTGGATCCCTTCCTTACACCTTATACAAAAATTAATTCAAGATGGATTAAAGACTTAAATGTTAGACCTAAAACCATTAAAATCCTACAAGAATACCTAGGCAATACCATTCAGGACATAGGCGTGGGCAAGGACTTCATGTCTAAAACACTAAAAGCAATGGCAATGAAAGCCAAAATTGACAAATGGGATCTAATTAAACTAAAGAGCTTCAGCAAAGCAAAAGAAACTACCATCAGAGTGAACAGGCAACCTACAGAATGGGAGAAAATTTTTGCAACCTACTCATCTGACAAAGGGCTAATATGAAGAATCTACAATGAACCCAAACAAATGTACAAGAAAAAAACAAACAACGCCATCAAAAAGTGGGCAAAGGACATGAACAGACACTTCTCAAAAGAAGACATTTATGCAGCCAAAAAACACATGAAGAAATGCTCATCATCACTGGCCAACAGAGAAATGCAAATCAAAACAACAGTGAGATGCCATCTCACACCAGTTAGAATGGCCATCGTTAAAAAATCGGAAACAACAGATGCTGGAGAGGATGTGGAGAAATAGGAACACTTTTACACTGTTGGTGGGTCTGTAAACTAGTTTAACCATTGTGGAAGTCAGTGTAGCGATTCCTCAGGGATTTAGAACTAGAAATACCATTTGACCCAGCCATCCCATTACTGGGTATAGACCCAAAGGACTATAAATCATGCTGCTATAAAGACACATGCACACATATGTTTATTGCGGCTCTCTGAGATGAATGCACAGTTCATAAAGAAGGTTCAAAGATTATTTCTGTGTGGTTTTTATTAGAAGATATTACTTTTTCCATGATAGGCCTCAAAGCCCTCCAAATGTCCTCTTGCAGTTTATACTAAAAGAGTGTTTCAAAACTGTTCAATCAAAAGAAAGGTTCAACTCTGTGAGATGAATGCAGAGAATAGAAAGAATTTTCACAGAAGTATTCTGCATAGATTTTACTTGAAGATATTTCATTTTTCACCATAGGCCACAAAGATCTCCAAATGTCCACTTGCACATTCTGCAAAAACAGTGTTTCAAAACTGCTCAATCAAAAGAAATGTTCTACTCTGTTAGATGAATACACACATCAGAAGTTTCACAGAATGTTTCTGCGTAGTTTTTATTTGAAGATATTCCTTTTTCCACGATAGTCCTCAAAGCGCTCCAAATGTCCACTTGCAGATTCTAGAAAAAGAGTGTTTCAAAACTGCTTAATCAAAAGAAACTTTCTACTCTGTGAGATGAATGAAGAGAAAAGCAAGAGGTTTCACAGAATGCTTCTGTGTAGTTTTCATGGGAAGATATTTCGTTTTTCACCGTTGGCCTCAATGTTCTCCAAATATCCACTTGCAGATTCTACAAAAAGAGTGTTTGAAAAATGCTCAATCTAAAGTAAGGTTCAACTCTGTGAGATGAATGCACAGATCAGAAAGAAATTTCACAGAATGCTTCCATGTAGTTTTTACGGGAAGATATTTCTTTTTTCACCGTAGGCCTCAAATCTCTAGAAATATCCAATTGCAGATTCTACAAAAAGCCTGTTTCAAAGGTGCACAATCAAAAGAAAGCTTAAATTCTCTGTGATGAATGCACAGTTCATAATGAAGTTTCACAGATTACTTCTGTGTAGTTTTTATTTGAAGATATTCCTTTTTCCACGATAGGCCTCAAAGCCCTTTAAATGTCCACTTGCACTTTATACAAAAAGAGTGTTCCAAAATGCTGAATCAAAGGAAAGGTTCAAGTCTGTGAGATGAATGCAGAGAATAGAAATAATTTCTACAGAAGTATTCTGTGTAGTTTTTACTTGAAGATATTTTGCTTTTCACCATACGCCCCAAAGATCTGCAAATGTCCACTTGCAGATTCTGCATAAACAGTGTTTCACAACTGCTCAATCAAAAGAAAGGCTCTACTCTGTTAGATGAATGCACAGATCAGAAAGGAGATTCACAGAATGCTTCTGTGTAGTTTTAAAGGGGAAGATATTTCGTTTTCCACCGAAGGCCTCAATGTTCTCCAAATATCCACTTGCAGATTCTACAAAGAGAATGTTTCAAAACTGCTCAATCAAAAGTAAAGTTTAACTCAGTTAGATGAATGCACAGATCAGAAAGACGTTTCACAGAATCCTTCTGCGTAGTTTTTATTTGAAGATATTCCTTTTTCCACAATAGGCCTCAAGGCGCCCCAAATGTCCACTTGCAGATTGTACAAAAAGAGTGTTTCAAAACTGCTCAATCAAAAGAAAGGTTATACACTGTGAGATGAATGAACAGAAAATAACGAAGTTTCACAGAATGCTTCTGTGTAGTTTTTATGGGAAGATATTTCGTTTTTCACTGTAGGCCTCAATGTTCGCCTTATATCCACTTGCCGATTCTACAAAAAGAGTGTTTCAAAACTGCTCAATCCAAAGTAAGGTTGAACTCTGGTAGATGAATGCACAGATCAGAAAGAAGTTTCACAGAATGCTTCTGTGTAGTTTTTATGGGAAGATATTTCTTTTTTCACCATAGGCCTCAAAGCTCTGGACATATCCAAATGCAGATTCTACAAAAAGCCTGTTACAAAGCTGCACAATCAAAAGAAAATTTAAACTCTCTGAGATGAATGTACAGTTCATAAAGTAGTTTCACAGATTACTTCTGTGTGGTTTTTATTTGAAGATAGTCCTTTTTGCACGATTGGCCTCAAAGCGCTCCAAATGTCCACTTGGAGTTTATACAAAAAGAGTGTTTCTAAACTGCTGAATCAAAAGAAAGGTTCTACTCTGTGTGATGAATGAACAGAAAAGGAAGAAGTTTCAAAGAATGCTTCTGTGTAGTTTTCATTGGAAGATATTTCGTTTTTCACCGTTGGCCTCAATGTTCGCCAAATATCCACTTGCAGATTGTACAAAAAGAGTGTTTGAAAACTGCTCAATCAAAAGTAAGGTTCAACTCTTTTAGATGAATGCACCGATCAGAAAGAAGTTTCACAGAATGCTTCCGTGTAGTTTTTATGGGAAGATATTTCCTTTTCCACCGTAGGCCTCAAGTCTCTAGAAATATCAAATTGCAGATTCTACAAAAAGCCTGTTTCAAAGCTGTGCAATCAAAAGAAAGCTTAAACCCTCTGAGGGGAATGCACAGTTCATAAACAAGTTTCACAGATTACTTCTGTGTATTTTTTATTTGAAGATATTCCTTTTTCCACGATAGGACTCAAAGTGCTCGAATTGTCCCCTTGCAGTTACTAGAAAAAGAGTGTTCCAAACTGCTGTATCAAAGGAAAAGTTGAAGTCTGTGAGATGAATGCAGAGAATAGAAAGAATTTTCACAGAAGTATTCTTTGTAGTTTTTACTTGAAAATATTTCGTTTTCCACCATAGGCCTCAAAGATCTCCAAATGTCCACTTGGAGATTCTGCAAAAACAGTGTTTCAAAACTGCTCAATCAAAAGAAATGTTCTAATCTGTTAGATGAATGCACAGATCAAAAAGAAGTTTCACAGTATGCTTCTGAGTAGTTTTAATGGGAATACATTTCGTTTTTCACCATAGCCCTCAATGATCTCCAAATATCCACTTGCAGATTCTACAAAAAGAGTGTTTCAAAACTGCTCAATCAAAAGTAAGGTTCAATTTAGTTACATGAATGCACAGATCAGAAAGAAGTTTCACAGAATGCTTTTGCGTAGTTTTTATTTGAAGAT
The DNA here is from genome assembly GCF_009828535.3 of Hylobates moloch. Classification (NCBI taxonomy): domain Eukaryota; kingdom Metazoa; phylum Chordata; class Mammalia; order Primates; family Hylobatidae; genus Hylobates; species Hylobates moloch. The sequence goes on from NW_026652471.1 coordinate 49,870, forward strand.
ATTCCTTTTTCCACGATAGGCCTCAAAGTGCTCCAATTGTCCACTTGCAGATTGTACAAAAAGAGTGTTTCAAAACTGCTCAAT
>NW_026652472.1:0-49664 GCF_009828535.3 Hylobates moloch
TTGTTTGAATCTTACCTTACAATCATTACCAGGTGATGCTAGTCTTTGTTTAAACACCTTTAGTGACTGGAAACTATTAAGATGGCTCTGGAGACAAACTGCTGTGTTCTAATCCTATCTCCCACCAGAGACCTTGGGTGACCCAATTACTCATTATCAATCTTAGAAAATATAACATTGATATATTTCTATTATCTAATGTGAACTGTAAGTCTACATTCAAATTTCTCTAATTGTCCCAATAATGCCCTTTATAGCATTTTTTTAAAAAGCCAGGATTCAGTAAAATATTTTGTGCTGTAGTTTCTTTATTCTAGTCTGTAGTTAATCTAGCTATTGTAGTTTCCTTTAATATAGAACATTTTCTCTGCTTTTTTTTTTTCTTTGCTGACATTGATCTTGTTTGTTTGTTTGTTTGTTTTTTGAGACAGAGTCTCGCACTCTTGCTCAGGCTGGAGTGCAGTGGCGCCATCTTAGCTCACTGCAAGCTCCGCCTCCCGGGTTCACATCATTCTCCTGCCTCAGCCTCCGAAGTAGCTGGGACTACAGGCGCCCACCACCACACCCGGCTAATTTTTTGTATTTTTAGTAGAGACGGGGTTTCACCATGTTAGCCAGGATGGTCTCAATCTCCTGACCTTGTGATCCACCTGCCTTGGCCTCCCAAAGTGCTGGGATTGCAGGTGTGAGCCACCGCGCCTGGCTGACACTGATCTTTTTGAAGGGTCAGATTGGGGGTTTGCAGAATAATCCTCTATTTGATTGTGTCTGAATATGACCATTTGATTTTTTTGATACCTTTGAATTCTGGGAAGTTCTTATTTCTATAGAGGTAAAATTTTGTGTCATTTTTACCTGCTGATGCTACTTTTAACTCTGAAATGAGAATAAAAGCATTCTAAAAAGTAATTATTTGTTGAAAAATGGACTAAATGAATGAATGAAAATAATGAGCTTTCAGTCAAAAAGTGAAGGTATCAGGCAAAGGACTCTTGGTGTCTGGGAACATGGAGACTTTGGTCCTTTTTTGATCCAGAGTACTCACTAGGTGTCTGGCCCAGCAATCCATGTTGTTAGAAGGTAGCAATTGCATTCATAATGGGGGAAAAAAAGCAATAAACAAAGTCTTTAAAAAGTGTTAGCATTTGGGGTTGGGTGTGGTGGCTCAGGTCTGAAATTTCAGCTCTTCGGGAGGCCAAGGCAGGCAGATCATTTGAGGTTAGGAGTTCAAGATCAGCCTGACCAACATGGTGAAACCCTGTCTCTACTAAAAATACAAAAAAATTAGCTGGGCATGGTGGCTCATGCCTGTAATCCCAGCTACTTGGGAGGCTGAGGCAGGAGAATTGCTGGAACCTGGGAGTGGGGAGTTGCAGTGGGCTGAGATAGTGCCACTGCACTCCAGCCTGGGTGAACAGAGTGAGACTCCGTCTCAGAAAAACAAAAAAGTGTTAGCATTGACATGTGTTATAATTCCCTTCCAGTTGAGACACATCCTAGCCTTGCTTGAATAAAGGGAAGAATTTTGTGTGCTACAGAAGTGAGGTGGAAAGCAACCCCTATGTATGAACAAAATTTGTAATTTTAGCAACTACTAATAGTGTCATAAAGATTTAAAAAATGTTTGGTCTTATTAGATGTTTAGTCTCATTAAAATCATTAAAAACATGATGCATCCAAATTTACATTTACATTACACATAATTGCAAAGTAGTTTAGTGACTCATACTAATAGGAATATATCTGAGGATCTGGAATTCTGAATAAACGTTCTTGATAAAAATCAAATGCTTCATAAGCTTGGCAGTGTCCCTTAGGAGCTGAGAATTAAATCATGTTAGTACACAGTTATTTGATGCTCTGAACAAAGCTGTTAGAAAACCTAACCTAGATGTTGAGAATAAGACTTAACCACACAGGATGACATGAAAGCAGAAGACCTAAACACCTGCTTGTTAGAAAAGGTGTCACAAAGCAGAATGTGAGCAATTTCCTAGTGAACTGTAAAGACTGCAGATTTAGAAGAATGCAGAGGAAGGAGAGTTATGTGGAAGTCCAGCCCTGCCTTTAACTCTGAGAAGGTTCATTTTAACTCTTTCCACATCTGTTAAAACAAGGGCATTGGAGTCAATAACGTCTAACATTCCTTTCAGTGTTAATGATATTTAATTCTATTATTCTGTGAGAAGTCCTTGTGAAGAAAGTATTTGATGTGAATAAGATTTGGATGGGGTGAGGAGGACTTGTAATAGGTGAAAATAATTGAGCCATCCACTTTTATCCTTCTTTAAACAAATGACACCACCACCACCATCATCTCATCACTTATTGATTACCTATAAGGTGCCTGTCTTCCTGACAAGAAAAGATGTTTTCATTTACGTCCATGTGGCTGCAGAAAAATGCCAATCTTCTTGAGGTACCCGATATCTTGAAAGAAAATGACCAAGAAATTGGCCTTTTGGACAGATCACATGGCAGCATCACAGACACAGCCACACCCCAGGGTGGGGGCTTGAGGTGGCCTCTCCTCTGTAGAGCGGAGCAATGACGCATCACTATATGATTCATTTCTTTAATTCAAATCCTTCCTTCCCCTTCAAAGTGAGATGGCCTGAGGGGTGTGGTTGTCTAACTGGATTTTTTTGGAAGGCTGAATCCAGATTCTCACTTATAAAGTGCACATTAGAATCCTTTTGAAAATTCAGCTGGTTTAAATCACTGTCAGGGCTTTCATTCTTTTCTACAATGGGGATCTCGAGATTCTACTTATCAGCACCTCAATTTGTACAGATTTTATCATGATGAACTGGGTCCCTAATGTGGTCCTTACCCAAATCTCTGCTGTCAGTAGACCTCTCTGGATTAGCTGAGATCCCACTCTCTGGGTAGTTCAACACTGGATAACTAGTTGACAAAATGCTGCAAATGAGCCACCAAACACTGTTTTCTCACATTCACAGGATCATCTCTCTCTGGTTATCTCAATTCTTGAAAACACTGACTCCCCTTATTAATATTTTATTATTAATTACAATATTTTATTAATATTTTATTAATTACAATATTTTATTAATATTTTATTATTACTATTTTTTGGAGATGATGGTTCACTGCCACTATCATGAAAGATTGTTACCCTTTTGCATCCTGAGCGCCTTTGAAAGAATCTGTTGATATCTATGAAATATCTTCATAACAAAAAAGTATACATATGTGCTTATTCCAGTAATTTTTATATTTCAGGGATTTCTACAGGGATGGGTTGGTTAATGTGTATAAAACTATAGTTAGATAAAAGAAATAGGTTCTAGTATTCGATAGTATCATAGGGTGAATTAATTACAATAATTTATTATACATTCCAAAATTGCAAGAAGAGAGGATTTTGAATGTTCCCGACACAAAAAACATCTGAGGTGATAGAGATGCCAATTATCCTGATTTCATCAGTACACATTATATACATGTATTTAAATATCACATGTACCCCACAAATATGTATCATTATGTGTCAATTAAAAATTAAAAAAATTCAGGGACTTATTATAAACCTTTACTGAAAACTGCCTATGAAATTAATTTTTTTGTTAAGTCTATGTCAAAAAAGAATAAAATGGCATTACTATATGGTTTATTTCATTAATTCAAACCCTTCCTTGCCCCTTCAAAATGAGATGGTCTCAGGGATGTAGTTGTCTAACTGGAATTTTCGTAAGGCTGAATCTAGGTTCTCACTTATAAAATACACATTAAAATCCTTTTGAAAATTCAGCTGCGATAATATAAGACACGTATTATCTGAAGCAGGCTATTGTTTCTATTCTATGTTCCATAGACTTTCAGGCATTAGCTTTTATTTTTTTTCCCATAATGTTTGTAATTGCTGCTTTTACTTGCATAACTTTATCTGCCAAGTGTGTTCCAGCAGTAGGACAGGGGCCTGATATACCCATCTTTGCTCCATTCTACAGAGGAAGGCCACCTCGAGCCCCTTTACTGGGGTGTGGCTGTGTCAGTGATGCTGCTGTGTGATCTGACCAAAAGGCCAATTTCTTGGTCATTTTCTTTCAAGACAGCAGGTAGATCAAGAATTCCCAACTACGTTTTGAACTCTTGTGTACAATTCTTTAACTACCATGTCTAGCTTTTGCTTTGTGTTGATAAAAAACAGATTAGGTTATTCATTCATCAATCTAAGCAAATATTATTTTGATTGGCCTCTTTCCTACCATCTCTAGTTACTATGTTCTCAACTAAATGAGTAGCACTTAAACCAGCCCTTCTTGTCTGTCTTCCAGTTTAGCCAAAGACAGAGTCCAGGCTTGGCCACTCCCTCTGCTCCATCCTCAGGGAATATGTCCTGCAGTGAGAAGGGGTGGGCTCCGATGTTAACATGCTGAATCAAATCAGCCAGGAGTTCTGAATTTTCTGCAGTCAGAGCCTATTTCATTTGAGTGGATGCTTTGCGAAGGGCTTTCCATCCCTCTTTTCCATTTTTCCCTAGGCTGTCATCACTTCCTACCTATTAATACAAATTTCTCTCAGCCAGTTTGGCAATTTTCTATATCTACATCTTCCAAAGTCCAGCAATACATTTTTCAATAGCCTCCAGCCATTACAAAGGTCAATCTAAATTCTATGAGGCTTCATATGAGAATCCATTCTCATCTGTCAATGAAAATTATAGACTCAGGATTTGAATGGTTGTTTCAAATGTGATGTGGACTTTGTCAAAAGTTCTAAGCTTCAAAGAGTAGAAATTCTAGAATTCCAGAAACTAAGAGACTTAAGATAGCACCTACAACAACCTTTTTAGGTTACAGATAAATAATTTGAAATCTAGAGTTGTTAAGATTACATACCTAAGATTTGAAAATGGAAAGCAATTTCCAAAAATGATACAGCTTTAGCTGGCATTTTTTTTAAGCTTATAATTAAAGCATAATGAACCTTGTAGAAAACAGTTGTTTTCCAGGAAAAAAATAACTTTTTCCAGGAATTAAAAAGCTTTAAAATGTATTTACTGAGATGTGAAGTGCTAAATGGCAACCCCTAAAAAGTCCTGCAGAAGTTGCTAACTGATTTGTGATGCTTTACAGGGTATCCTTTCCTTCCCCAGGTTTGAGTCTGGGGAGGACAATCAGGACAGGGTAACAATCACAGGGATATCAGAAACCCCTTAAGTCCTACCCAAAGAATCTGTGGGGCCACACACCATCTCTGGTCCTCTGGCAGGCTTCCTGAGTGGTCCACCCTGGGCAGCTGCCAGCTTTACTACTGCCTTCACTGTTAAAGCTGTTCAGTACTGTGGCCCACATGGGCAGTTGCGTCTTCTGCTTGTGCTGCTGGACACAGTATTTTCTTCATAAATGCAGAATGTGCTAGTTATGTAATGGCCACATATAAAGGGATATTGACCCTTCTTTTGGTTTTCTCCCCTAGCATCTTGATGAAGTCAGAGTATGTTTGAATGGTATTAATTAGGTAAACTCAAAATAATGTCTCCCTACTGGTCACCAGCAGCGTCCATGTTCCTCATACCAGGGAATTGAATCATTGAAGTTAGTGACTCACTTCACTGTCCTTGCCTCCAAGCTGCTCCTTCCAAACAAGCACCCTGAGGGAGGGTGTGCTCAAGAGCTTGACACACAGGCCCTTGATAACTTGTTTTCTGGCCTGTCTGGCTTTATACCCTAAAGCAGTTGTGCACACTAGCACCTACTCTTTGCTCCAGCTGTAGTTGATCCTTACTACTCATGGATTTGAAATTTGCAAATCTGCCTACTCACTAAAATTTATTTATTTAACCCTCAAATCAATATTCGTGGTGCATTGCCTGTCATTCATGAACATGTGCCTCCATATGTGAAACATCTGAGTCATCTGATGTTCATGTTTCCACTGAGGTCAAACAAGCTGACACTCTGCCTTCTTATTTCAGCTCTTATGCTATAAAAATGTGTTTTTTGAGGTCTATTTAGTACCATGTTTTCCATATTTTGTGCTTTTTGTTGGTGACTTGGCTGTTTAAAATGGCCTGCAAGTACAGTGCCAAAGTGCTGTCTAGAGTTTCTAAGTGCAGGAAGGCTGTGATGTGCCTTATGGAAATATACACATGTTAGATAAGCTTCATTCGGGCATGAGCTATAGCACTGTTGGCTGCGAGTTCAGTGTTCATGGATCAACCATATATATATTAAATAAGGTGTCTTTAAACAGAAATATAAATAAAAGAAGGGCATGGATTGACCAGTTAATGAAAATGTTGTGACCAGTCGCTCTCAGGAATCTAAACTTGTATTTCCCCTAGGAGCAATGGTTCAGTATTTACTCATTCAGTGTTTGTGAGACTTTGCAGAATAAAACTACTGAATATAACAAGAATTAACTGTCTGTGAAATGATTTATAATAATTTTGTTGGGGGGACAGTGTTTCTCTTTTTTTGAGACAGGCTGGAGTGCAGTGACATGGCCATAGCTCACTGCAGCCTTGACCTTCTGGACTCAAGCAATCCTCCCATCTTAGCCTCCTGAGTAGCTGAGACTATAGACATGTACCACCACACCCTATTAATTTAATTTTTTTTTTTTGTAGAGACAGGGTTTTGCTATGTGCCCAGGCTGATCTCAAACTTCTGGACTTAAGCAATTCTCCCACCTTGGCCTCCCAAAGTGCTCGGATTACAGGCATGAACCACCACACCCAGCCTTATAATTCCTTAAACACACTAAGTGCCAATGTGTACCTGTGTCTAAGAGTATCCTGTGCCTAAGAGTTTCACCTGTCTGTCTGGCCAACTTCTCTCCAGCTCCTCAGCCTGCCAGCCCCTTTTTGTTCATTAAGGCATAATTTATAAATTCATTTGTCCCTTAGCTTAGAGTGTGCTTCACCCACAACTCATTGTGTATATTTATATGCTTGCTTTCATATGACAGTGAAGGATAATTTCAAGGGGAAGCAAGATCTCAGAAGTGCAGGTGGTGCTACTGTGGAAAGGAGGGACAGTCCTCTGATTTGCTTTGGTGATAAGGCAGGTCCCTGCAGGAGGAGAGGGACAGTTTGACAAGGTTGCTTTATTTTCCGCTTCCTGCATTTTGCATACATTCTCACATACTCCCATAGTTTCTTGTCTCTCTTTTGGTGATGACTCTGATGGGAATTTGAATGATTTGGGATGGAAAACACTTGAAGGTGAACTATGTCACAATAAATATATGTAGAAAAGCTGACAGCAACACATAACCTGCTGAGCGTTTCCAGGGGAGAAGAAAAGGGGAAGCTTTGAGAGCAGAGACATAAGTGGGCTCATAGAGAGAGGTCTCATGCCCACCCTCCTCCTGAGTCCCAGATGGCAGCAAAGCCCTCAGTTCGAACTGTAGAATTCAAGAACATGAAGGAGAGGGCTGTACCCAGTTTTCCTGCTAGAGGCTATGAAGGTGGCAGAACTTCAGAGTAAATCACCACAGAAACTGTTGGGCCCGAAGGGGACTTAGCAGCCCCACAGTCAGTTAAACTCCATAATGTGGGGGAGCTGCAGAAAGACTTCACCAGGTAGAGAGGCCACCAAGCTGTGCATTGTCCCAAAGGGACCACGAGGTTGGTTGTCTTCGCAGACAGGCTGACAGAATACAATCCTAATGGATGCTGGTGTGTACAAATGCCATCAATGGACAGACTATTTCCCTCTTTCAGGTGTCTGCCCACCTCCTGGATTTAGGCACAGACCTAGAGAATTACAAATCACTGACATGAAGTTTCTGCTACTTCGGCAGAATGGAAGATTTACATAGAAAAATAGCAAAAGCTCTAGTATATTTCTTACACGTCTGAGTCACTGAGATTTGTACCTATTAGAAGACTCAAAAATAACACCCAGAAGAACTATATATATATATACATTTTTTTTTTTTTTTTTAAGTAGAGACAGGGTTTCACTAGATTGGTCAGGATGGTCTTGATCTCTTGACCTCGTGATCCACCCGCCTCGGCCTCCCAAAGTGCTGGGATTACAAGAATGAGCCACCGCACCCAGCCCCAGAAGAACTATATTTTTGAATCTGCAATAAATGTCATAGTAAGCTAGGTCACTCATGAAGAGCTTGCAAGTTTAATGTGCTGAAACTCTCAAGTAAAAATGTAAATTTGTGGCATATTGGGCATAAGTCTTTATGATACTTCATAAAACCTTCCATTTATACTTTTACATAGACCCTGCATATTCTAGATAATCATTTCCAGCCTCATCATCTGCCCCTTCCTGACACCTTATCCAATGCCTGACATCCAATAGGTATCAGAAAATAATCATTGAATTAAGGAATGGATGCAAAGAACACATACCTATTCAGGAGACTCTAGAAAACTAACATCAAAGGATAGTCTTTTTGCTTAAGACGCTATAATTGGCTAACATGATTAGTTGTTTACTCAATATTTATTCCCACCTTTATGGGGGCAGTGTGCCCAGCCCTAGGTGACAACCGTTATTGGAAAGTGGTTTCCTGCGTTCCCAGACTATTTTACGTCTCTGATGGTCATACGACTCAGTGCTGGTTGTTCCCAGATACCAATAAGGTAAGGCTTTATATCCAGAGTGTCTTCTAGGAAATCTTTTTCTTTCCTTATAAAAGAGACAGATGTGTTTAGTAAAATACCTAGTTCCACTTCTTTCTCTCTTAAATGTGGCAGCAGCCATTTTATAACCACGACAGAAAGTTCAGGAGAATTGTAGAGATACCAGCTCTGACATTGTTGAACTGCTGAACTGATGCCAGAAGTTGTCTACTTCCAAACTTCTTGTTATATGAAAAAAACAATCCCTGATTGTTTAGGCCATTGTTCTGTTACTTGCAGTCAAAGTATTCCTAAGTGATACGTGAATACTGGTTAGAAGAGATAAATGGAAGACAAAGAAGTGAACAACTTTACATGATGGGTAGTGCTTTCTCTGATTTTTCCTTAAAAGAATTTTTGAGTTATGGTCTTTCTGAAGGAAGTGGGGAGTTGTAGAAATGTATGAGTCAGGATAGGGTAGTTTATGTTGAAGTCACAAAGAAAGCCCAACATCTCAGTATCAATACTATAAAGTAAGGGTCAATGAAATACTGTCCTTAGGCAAATCTGCCCTGCAGCCTGTTTTTGTAAAAAAACAGTGTGGGATGCCAAGAGATTAATGAATGCCATTAGGCTATTAGTTCCTCAAAGCTCCTGTCTTTTAATTCATTTAAATGTAAGTTAATTGAAATTAAAAATTCTGTTCCTTAGTTGCTATTCAATATTAAAGAATGAATACAAAACATACCTATTTATGAAATCCTAGTGAACCAATATCAGAGGATAATCTTGGAGCTTAAGACATACAATAATTGGCAAACATGGTTAGTTGCTTACTCACTATCCATTCCCACTTTGGTAACTGCTAGTCATATTTCAAGTGCTCAATAGCCATATGTGGCTAGTGACTACCGTATTGGACTGTATAGATATAGAACATTTTTATCACCATAGAAAGTTTTATTGGACAGCATTGCATTATAGAAGGGATTGGCAAACTTTTTCTATAAAAGATCAGTGCTATGGTTTGCATGTTTGTCCCCCTCCAAACTCATGTTGAAATTTAACTGCCATTGCAACTGTATTGTGAAGCGGGATCTTTAAGAGGCAATTAGGCCGTGAAGTTGCCACCCGCATGGGTGAGATTAATGCTGTGATAAAAACGCAAGTTCGGCCCCCTTTTCGTGTCTTTGCCTTTCTGTCACGTGAAGCCAAGCATTCTCCCTCCAGAGGATGCAGTGTTCCATGTGTCATCATAGAGTCAGAATGGCCAAACCTGTCATGCCTTGATATTGGACTTCCCAATATCAAGATCCAGTTCCTCCAGAACTGTGGGCCAATACATTTCTGTTTATAAATTATCCAATCTGTGGTATTCTATCACAGCAGCACAAATGGACTAAGACAGACAAGTAGTGTACATTTTGGGCTTTGCAGGCCAAGAGGCCATTGACATTGAATATATGTATGGCAACTATTCAACTGCTATTGAAACTCAAAGGCAGCCTCAGATAATATGCAAACAAATGGGTGTATTTGTGTTTCAATAAAACTTTGTTTGCAAAAGCAGGTTCTGGCCTGGTTTTCTGACTCCTGCTTTATCATTTTGGCTATGAGATGGTGAGCTTTGTTTGTAACTTCATCATAAACTGTCCTAATCTGACTAATATTTCTATCCCAATCAGGTAGTCAATAGAATGTACATTTGATATCATTCTAAAAATGCCATATAAAACATTATCAACATATGCTTAGAACAAATATAAAGAATTAGAACTTAAAATTTATTTTTTGGGTTAAAAATATTCCTGCTTCAGTATGATTTTATAATTTTTAAATAATTTTATCCACTTGCAAATTCTTTGTTTCTTGTTCTTTCCTCAAACTCTGAAATCATCTTGATGGTGACTAAAGTGCCCTGTTAAGCATGTTACAGGCTTAAAATTGGCACCAAAAAATCATAACACATTTAATAAAAAGTGCATATATTATCGGTGATTTGATTTAGACCAATTTGATTTCTTGTATCTGTTGAGTCATTTGTAGGGCAGCCGACCTACCAGAGCACTGGACTGAAAGGCATAAGTAGTAAATATTAACTAGCTTTGTCACCTTGGGCAAATAATTCATATGATCAGGCTTGTGTTTTCTAAGAATATTATCTTCTAGAACTTAAAATGTTATCTTAAAAGTGTACAGTGGCTCAATTATTCGAAGCAACCACCCAGGCATGAGCACTTTTATTAAATGATATCGCCCTCTGCTGGATATCTGCTGCATCTGCACTGGGCGCTCTTTACCACTGCAACCCTCTTGCTTTGCTTCCTTTAATTTAGCACAGCGCAGCTGAACGGGGTGGCTTATGCCTGTAATCCCAGCTACTAAGGAGGCTGCGGCAGCAGTTATCTCTTGAGCCCAGAAGTTTGAGGCAGCAGTGAGCTATGATTGTGCCACCACAGTCCAACCTGGGTGACAGAGTGAGACCCCATCTCTTAATAATTTTTTTTTTTTAAGGATAGACAGACATCTGTATATCACTCCATGAGCTGCAGTATTTCATGACAACTGAGGCACAAGTGTAGAGAGAGGGAATTGGAAAAGTCCCTTCACTTTTATTATTTTACTAAAATAAAAAAGTCACACTATATCATAGAATTAGAAAGGACTGTAGATATCATGCTAAAAATTTCATAATGTAATTATGTATGTTTTCAAATACATAGTTACATGGGAAGAATATAAAAACACAGGCAGGAACTGTACACACCAACTTTAGAATAGAGGTTGTATCTGGGAAGGGAGGGAGGTAAGTGGTAATGGGAAGGAGGGACATTTACTGTATCTGTAATGCCTTATTTTTTTAAAAAAGGAGGATCTAAGCCGATATGGCAAAATATTTATGTAATATTTGGCCTTCGTGGGGGCAGATGTCATTAAAAATAATTTTATGTTCTCATGCCACTTCTTTCACATATGCCGTGTGGACATCTCCCTTCCCAACCCTTTATTGATTTTTTGAGCAGATCCCATCAATTTTGATGTCGCTTTTAGGTATTAATTTATAGCCTCCTTTAAAAGCCCTTAAAATGTCCAGAGTGATCTAAACAAAAGCTTTAATCACTCATTCAAATGAAAACATCCCTGCCCTTGCCTGGCTTGGACTGGACAGGCTCAGACATCAGCCTCTTCTACCCTTCTCTGACCTGCCCTGTGCTGTCCTTGATCTTCAAGGTACATGACTGGCTCAGTTTGCAGTTTGGGATGATGCCCTCTGGCAGTGGCAGATGACTGTGTGATGTGGGAACACATCTGGAGCTATTTGGACACCTCTACTCCCTGAGGGAACCTGTCTCTGTACCTTTCTCTGACACCGTCTGCCACTCCTGCCCCTGGTGGTATACCCCACACAGACCCTTTCTGCTGGGTCATCTAGCCCGGCAGATAGACCTTTTGGGTAGAGTTGTTTTTGGATGTTGTAAGCTTGCTATCTTCCATGGGGCCCCTTCTGGCTTTAGGAAACACATCTCCCTGTGGTCAGAGGTACTGCAGCCCAATCTTGAAACCTCCTCCCCTCCTGGCACCTCCAGGCATTATCAGCCACTGTGTCCTCCAGGCTCCAGGGAATCTTGTCAAGTGGCCCTCACATGGGAATAGGTTGGAGGGGACCTACCACCCATGGCAAGTGGAGGAGGCTTAGCACTCTAACAACGCTCTCCAAAGGGATCCTCTCTACCAATGTTAGGGAATATTTAGCCTTTTCTTATAAAGCCTGGACATTGTTGGGCATAAGGTGGTGAAACATATTTCAGATAACCTTTAGCAAGTTTTACCTCAGTGACTTTGTATGTCTTTTAGAATGGACCAGCACATACATCTTTTATTTTACCTCTTGGGTAAGTGTCTATGCCCTTGCAAAAATGTAATTCCACATGGGAGTGTCTGTCTAGAATCCTGTATCTGCAATTTCCAGCCATAGGTATGTGTGCCTTTGCTCTGCAGGGCAGGCTTCATCCTGGGCCTCCCTTTATAATTCTGAACCTTTTTTAATGAGTCTGGTTCACAGGGGTACCAATAGATTTCTAAAGTTTGGGCTTTAGGCACATGGTGTTTGTTACATTACTTTTTTGCTGTATGGAAATATTTCTTAATATTATTTAAGAAGTTATTCTAATCCACTCCACAGGATTCTACTTGTGAGGACATCACGATCCAGATAGGCTAAGCCATCTGCCCCAACTCACACATCCAGAACTAGAACCGAAACCCCCACGTGCCCAGCCTTGGCTACATTGCCTTGAAATCTGTTGTTTCATCTACCCAGAATACAGAAGTGTAGTGCTCTGTGTCTTTTTGAATTTACATGATTGTAAGGTTAAAAATATTCTTAGCTTAATTAATAGCAAGGGGACCAGCTATAAAAGTATTATTAAAGGCCATCAAGTTAGAGGTAACTTTCTGAAATATGGTGGTAGCTTAATCATCTTCCAAGGAGTAACAAATATACTTACAAATAAATCCAGGAATAGCACTATATAATCATGTGCTGCATAATGAAGTTTTGGTTAATAATGGACGGCATATATGAGGTGGTCCCATAAGATTACTATACTCTACTTTTTAATCATTATTTTAGAGTGTAATCCTTCTACTTATAAGAAAAGTTAACTGTAAACAGCTTTGGGCAGGTCCTTCAGGAGGTGTTCCAGAAGAAGGTATCGTTATCATAGGAGAAAACAGCTCCTTGCATGTTATTGCCTCTGAAGACCTTCCTGTGGGACAAGATGGGAGGTGGAGACAGTGATACTGATGATCCCAACCTCGTGTTGGCCTAGGTTGATGTGTGTGTGTGTGTGTGTGTCTTAGTTTTTAGCAAAAAGTTCAACGAGTAAAGACAAAAGAAACTAAAAACAGAAAAAAGCTTATAAAATAGGCTTATAAAAAAAGAAAATATTTTTAAATAGTTGTACAATATGTTTGTGTTTGAAGCTAAGTGTTATTACAAGAGTCCAAAAAAAATTAAAAAGCTTATAAAGTAAAAAAGTTATAGCAAGCTAAGGTTAATTTATTATTGAAGAAATTTTAAAAAGATGAATTTGGTGTAGCCTAACTGTATGGTGTTTATACAGTAGTCTACAGTAGTGTATAGTAATGCCCCAGGCCTTCACATTCACTCACCACTCACCCACCGACTTAGAGCAACTTCCAGTCCTTCAAGCTCCTTTTGTGATAAGTGCCCTATATAAATGTACCCTTTATTATCTCTTATATCCTATTTTTACTGTACCTTTTTGCTTAGATATGTTTAGATGCACAAATACTTGCCATTGTGTTATAATTGCCTACAGCATTAAGTACAGTAACATGCTGCACAGGTTTGTAGCCTAGGAGCAATCGGGTATGCCATATAGCCTACGTGTGTAGCAAGCGATAACATCTGAGTTTGTGTAGGTACACTCTGATGTTCACACAATGACAAAATCACCCAACAATACATTTCTCAGGATATATTCTTGTTATTAAGTGACTCGTGACTATAATTACAAATCAATCCAGAAATAGCAATGTATTTACACGTAGATCCAGATCATTAGCACATACACACGACACATTGTTCTAATTACCTGATAATTTTGGTAATGAACAGTTAAACCTATTCTCATTTTTAAAAGGCAAACCTGTGTAAGTCATGGTCCAACACAGAGCTCATTAAACACTTTATTATGTCGTTGAAAGCTTCAGCAGCCTTCTATCTTCCTGGGATTGTTTTCACAAGTCCCTCCATTTGTTTGTTAATCCATCGATCCGTCCATCCGTCCATCCATCGATCCGTCCATCCGTCCATCCATCCATCCATCCATCCATCCAACAAACTTTTATTTAGTGTCTGACATGTCTGTCACACTTCTGCCCCCAAACCTGATGACCTTTTTTTTCTGAAACACATCCCACCCAGGTATCAGCTTACTTGATAAAACTAACCACTTATGATAATTTGCCTCTACTGTAGTCTGCCAAAAGGGAATGGCCTCAAGTTGCCGGGGCCTTTAGGATTAATGATGAGAATGGATCTAAATTGTGATGAAAGGTGATAACACTCTTTAGAAATTTAAAGGTGCACCAAAATGTAATAGATTTTTATTAAGCAGTGGGGTTTTTTATTGTGTTTCCCTCATGCCCCACTTTTGTTGCTCTGTGCTTGCTCATTGGTTCATGGGTTCTTACCCTTGTTCATTTGTTTCTATTCTGACACACTGTGTCTTCCTGCTTGAAAATAGGTATTCCTGGCAGTGAGGAGGTGTGGCACCTGTCGAGGACTATATGGTGTGTGTGCATGTGTGTTTAAGTGTGCATGTGTGTGTTTAAAAGAAGCCTGGAGTTTCAACTTTTAAGTGAGATATACATATAAATCCCTTCTACTTTTAGTGAATATTCAAAGAGGTGGAATTTCAGAATGCTTCAGATTAGGTCCACATTTTTTCAAAAATCATTTTTAGGACTTTTAAATTATTTAAGAAGTACATTGTGTGGTTTGAAGTATATGCTGCAATTTAACTATTTATTAGGATGAATACTATTCTCTTAGGAGAACAGCTTTCTTCAGTTCACTGAGTGGGAGAGGCTAAATGCTTTGAAATTTTCAGTCTTTCATTAAGAGTTTGCAAACATGTGAAACAAATGCACATTTTACAAGAGTAGAGAGCTGTAGCAAGAGTGTGGGATTGGGGAGAGAGCGTGGCTGGTTGCTTAGAGAAGGCCCCCAAACCACTGTCCCTGTGGTGAGGTCACATGGGCAGGACAGGCCTCAGCATTGCTCCTCACAAATGCAGTTTTGCGAGTGTTGAGCACAAGATTCCGTGTGTGTGTGTGTGTGTGTGTGTGTGTGCGTGTGCGTGTGCCTGCATGTACCTATTAACATCTCATAGAATTAGTTTTCCATGAAAATCAGCTTGGGAGATTCTGGCCTAGGTAACTGATAATGGTAATTGTGATTAGAACGTTCTTTTTCTTGGATGGTACCAAAATTACCATGAGGTTTTCAGAATCTCCCTCTTTTGGTTTTCATGAACATCATTATCTTTGTTGATGCAACTCTAAATGTTATGAATAACTGGACAGCACAAATGTTACCAACTTACATTATGATTTCTCTGCTGAGAGTTAGAAGACATTCCTCTCCCTAAATGAGATGGGGGAAACATCTCATTCTCACTGAGAATGGTGAAGTATTCCTGTAGATGACTCATCTTATTTTCTTATTCACATTTGAAGTATGAGTGGGTAAAGTGTGTCTCCCTAAAATTCATTTCCATCTGAAACCTCAGAATGTGACCTCATTTGGAAATAAGGTCTTTGCAGATGAAATTAATTAAGAATTTCAAGATGAAATCATCCTGGATTTAGGGTGGACCTGAATCCAATAACTGGGACCTGAATCCAATAAAAGAGATAGGAGAGGGATATCAGACAAGGGATATTCACAGAGACAGCCATGTGAAGACAGAGGCAGAGGGTGGAGTGGTGCAGCTACAAGCCAAAGAATTCCAAGGATTTCTTGGAGCTACCAGAAGCTGGAAGAAGTAAGGAAAAATTCTTCCCTAGAGCCTTCTGAGGGAGTGTGGCCCTGCCTACACCTTGGTTTTGAAGTTCTGGCCTCTAGAACTGTGAAATTTTTATTATTTTAAGCTGCCAAATTTGTGATTTTTCCAGTAGCCTTAGGAAACTAATAAGAAGGTAATATTTTTGTTATTTTCCCCAAATTATTCTGTAGCTCTGTCATGAGCTACATTACATTTGGTACAAGGGGTCTTACACTGATGAGTGAGTTGTATCCCAAATTTGTTTGGGACTTAGCTTACATTTTCCAATAGATTACTAATAAAAATATGGTGACTATATTCTTAAGACAGTCATTCATTCACTTATTTATTCATTAACAATATACACAGATACATAGCATTCCTAAAGTTAATGAGTCAAGAAACATCTTCACAAGGACTTATTTACTCATATGATAGCCCAAGTTATAGCAGTAGCCTGAATTCTGGAATAGAGTTATTTAGTGCAGGACAGAGGAAATTAAACAAAGTTACTTCTTCTTTCTGGGACGTAGAACCAATCAGACCTTCTTTTTTTAAGTAGATAAAGTTTGTATTCAACATCCTCCCCTTAGTCTATGTGGCACACGGTTTCCTCATGTACCTTTACCTTATCCCTGCCCCACTCCACAGAGGACCCCACACTCTAGACTCATAACTATCATTGCCCACATCACCTTCTAAAAGACAATCACTCCCTATGAGGTTTGTCTTTTCTAGAATTTGGTTAATCATTCAAATTACTTCCAGTTTATATTAATGGATGCATGGGTGACTTTCTTATAATCTAGGGACATTGGCATTTTAAAAGAATACTTGTGTATTTGTTACTTGCCGTACTTCCATTCAGTAAAAGTTGGACTGATCTTTAATGCTTTATATTTAAAAACAAAGTAGTTTCATCAGAATTCTGCTGTATGTTTGCAGTGCTTGGTTTGGTCTGTGGGGGCCAGTGTTGCACTATCCCTGCGATGAGGGGCAACAGCGAATGGCCTGAGGGTCTCATCTGGGAGACCAAGGCTAAGGGAGTGGGGTTTAGTTTCAAGGTATTGAGGCAACTGGAGGAGAGTGGGCCCTGGTCCACTGGTACTGACTGAGGTGACACCCATGATCACAGAGTTCTGTCTGATCCTGGGACTCGCACTGGGGACTCTGGGTGAAGAAGAGGGGAGGGAGGTTGGCCCAGTCACTCCACATCAATTGTACTGCAGAGAGAAATAGGAAGGACTGTCCTCACCAATTAGCCATCCCTGTCTTTTAAAAGTCTGGATTAATCTGGATTAATATTTCAGATCTCAAAAGCAAGTGAAACAATCTAAATCTGTTTAAAGAAAAAGTACAAGGCTAGAATAAGCTGTGATCACACCACTACCCTCCAAGTTGGGCGACAAAGTGAGACCCTGTCTCAAAAAAAAAAAAAAAAGTACAAAATATTACCTCATCTTCTCTTTCTCATCCCCTCAAGATAGCTAGCCAATCAATAGCTGTGTCTATCCTTCCACATCCCATGTGAACATATACACAATTGTTCTCTTTTGTCTTTATAAAAATGAATTGTACTATAAACATTATATCATGGACTTATCTCTGGGCAACATGGACATGTGTCTCATTCACTCTGTTTAATGATTACCTAACACCCCATTGTACACATCGGTGTTATTTTTTGTAGCATAAGATTTCCCAAAGTGGATTCCTGGGCAAAGAGGTTTATTTAAAAGATGTTTCCACTTTACTTTCCAAAAATATTGCTGCATTTTACACTCCTATCCACAGTGGAAGAATGCCTGTTCCTTACAGCTTTGCCAGCACTGGATGATATCACTTTTTTGTTTTTGCCATCCAGATGGATAAAGTTTTCTCATTGCTGGTTTTACTTGTTTTTCTCACCCAGAAAATTTCCTGGGTTTTGGGAGAAAAAAAGAATCTGCTGGGCTCTAGTTTATAAACACAGCCACTGGAAATTGATAGACCTGTTTTAAATCCTGGCTCTGCCAATTCCTACTTTTGTGGTCTTGGGAAAGTTAATTAAGTTTTCTAGTTTCAACTTTGTAATCTATAAAACTGTTGTAACTATTAAATAAAGTAATGCACATAAGCTTATAATACAGTTTCTAACAGCTACAAGAACTCAACACATGGTAGTTATTATTATAATTAATAAGTAATGATATAAAGGGCTGGAGATGAAACTGCAGATTCATTATCCTATTACTGCCCTTGATCACCAAAGTGGTCACCTCAATTTACAAACTAAGTTTAAATGAATTACCAATGCATTTAAAATCTATTTGTTTTAATCTTATAGGGATAGTTTATTATTCTTCATTAAGTTATTCAATTAAGACTTCAAGAAAAGTAATTGATGTAAGTACTATCCTAAGCCTTATGGATTTATGAGTAAAGATATATTAGGCTAAGTTATGGTAACAGACAATATTAACATTTTGGTGGCTTAAAACACAAAAGTTGATTTCTTGTTCTTACTACATATCCACTGAGGGGCACTCTCAGTCATCTAGTCCTCATTTGGGAACTTATTGTGATCCAGTAGCTGCTATATGGCAGAGGGAAAAGAGTACAGGACAAATGCAGGTTGATTCTTAAGGCTCTTGCCCTGAAATGCGCATGATTTCTGCTCACACTTCATTGGCCAAGGATAGATGTGAAGTGTCATCTATCATTCACCAGGAAGGAGAGAGCTGGATATTTGTGAATTGTCCTAGTGGTGACCATGCAAGATAAAGATGAAAAAGACAGTCTTGACTCTGAAGGAGCTTCTAGTTGGAAAGGAAGAAGGGCATTCAGACAAATAATTTTAATTAGTTACTATTTTAATTATCACTGGAGATGAAGAGGAAGGAAAGACTAATTCGGTTTGGTGTTGGGGACAGGGAAAGTTTTCACAGAAATGTTGATGCTTGAGTTGTTTTATTTTATTTTATTATTTTTTAAAATTTTGATAAAATACACATAACAAAATTTACCATCTTAACCATTTTTAAGTGTAAAGTTCAGTGGCACTAATTTTATTCACAGTGTTGTACCACTGTCATCCCCATCCATCTACAAAGCACTTTCATCTTGCAAAATCAAAATTCTACATCCATTAAACAATGACTCCCCATTTCCCTAATCCCTCAGCCTCTGGAAACCATCATTCTACTTTTTGTCTCTATGAATCTGACTACCTCTAGGTACCTTCTATAAGTGGAATGACACCATGTTTGTCTTTTTTTGTGTGAGTGGCTTATTTCACTTAGCACAATGTCCTCAAGTTTCATACTTGTTGTTGCATGTGTCAGAATTTCTTTTTGTGGCTAGAAAATATTTCATTGTAGGTATATGCTACATCTTGTTTATCCATTCATCTGTCAGTGGATACTTAGGTTGTTTCCACCTTTTGGCTATTGTGAAAAATGCTGCTATGAACGTGGGTGTACACATATCTGCTTGAGTCATTGCTTTCCATTCTTTTGGGTATATACCCAGAAATGCAATTGCTGGATCTGATTCTTGAGTTTTAAAGGATAAGAAGTTCACCAGGAAGACCAGTTGGGAGGGATATGCCAAGGAAGGAGAAGAACCAGTGCCAAGGCTGGGAAATGAGAGGGAACCAAGTACAGGGAGCAGCAGTTTGCTGTGGTTGAAAGATCAAGTGGTGGAGGAGTTTTTGGAGTGAAACTGGGGCTGGAGGGTAGAAGCTCAGGAGCTTGGCTTTGACTTCACAGCTCTTGTGGGACCCTCTTAATGACAATGTCACCCTGTCAGCTGAACACGTGGTTTGGAAGGTTCACTGAGAGCCCTTCCAAAAGAGTTTAAGTGATTTTTCCATAATCAACCCATTTCAAATAATTTAGAAAATATCTAGTATATTGTTGATACTCAAGAAATTGCTTAATAATGGTAATTTAAACAGAAGAAAATAATAGAAAATTCCTATGATCTTTCCAAACTTTGAGTTTCTTTAATGCCTCCAAGACTTCTTGCATCCTTTTCCAATTAAATAAAGTACAATATCAGGCAGCCGTTGTCACAAATGGCCGAATTGCTTTTCTTAAGTGGCCACTTTTATGCCCTTTTTGCTTCCAGACAGTACTTTAATAGCATTAAGTACACTCGAACAGAAGAAGAAAGTAAATAAAAGATTCCAATAGCTGTTAACTTTGGACAACTAGCATGTAACATCTCCCTGCCAGCTGTGTTCACTCAGAGGTTCTGGGGACTCATATCACAGAAAAAATTATTAAACTCTTTATAACGGCAAAACCATACTGCAGAAATCTAAATATGCCAGTACTTTATTAAGAACCAGATAATTTGTGTTAGACATATATATTCAAGGTTCTTATAAAAACTACTTGCTGGAGAGAGAGAGAGAGAGAGAGAGAGATCAATCTGG
Organism: Hylobates moloch; assembly: GCF_009828535.3. Lineage (NCBI taxonomy): Eukaryota > Metazoa > Chordata > Mammalia > Primates > Hylobatidae > Hylobates > Hylobates moloch. The sequence continues at coordinate 20,555 of NW_026652472.1, forward strand.
TTGTGTTCCAGAAGCAGTGTTGTTTGAAATGGTACAGTATTCTCTTTTGGCCTTCTTTGAGTCAAGAATTGGTTGGATCTACTAAAGCTGTCCTTTTCAGGGCCTTGCAGTGTTTAAGAACAATGTCTGGATTTTCTTCAGCTGACTTGGGACAAAGACAAGCGGAAGAACCTGTTCCAGATGAAACCAAGAGATGCGTTTATACAATTTTACCCTAAATGACCGACTCAAATGGAATGTGCCGAATCACCTTTGAGTGAGGCTGGACCTTGAGAATATCATACTGTCTCTTCCCCAAATTGCCAACCTGTTAATGGAGGTGAAATCAAGTTTAATAAAATATAAAGCAATGTTGATGAAGAGAAAGAAGACATCACAAACACAACTGTAGTTAGAGTTAATACTTTGGTGGTGGTGGCTTGCTTTTATGGAACATATGTGCTTTTGTTTCTGGGTTTTTTTTTGGATATTTTTCTTTTCAGTGAAAGGAAGGACAACGTTCTTTTTCTGACCTAACGCGATGTTGTTTGAGGATAAAATTTTGTCCCTTTGGTCAGAACCCTTGTAGCCTGCTTCCCGAGGAGGTCATAAAGCCCTTTACTTAGGCCTTACTATTAAGGTTAGTAGTCAGGAATGTCACTTTGTTGTCTATTAGATGGGGTAGAGAATGAGGATATGTAGCTCTCATCAATCAGAGTAGGTATATTGATACTTCAGGTGCCAATCAGAGGTCAAACTTGTGTTATTACAACCCAGTATCTACCAAAACCACAGGCAAAATGCTGATACATTAAAGATAAAGTCATTGCTTTGTTTTATGTTGTTTGTTGTCAATATGTTAATATGACAATATGCAGTTTTCCAGGATTTCTAAGCTCTAGCCCTTCGTTGAGTTAGACGATGTTCAGGAGGCCTAGGAGGTCCAGACTCCAGTCAACTCCACAGCTGAATTGTGTGATTAGGATGTGTTTTCACATCTGTAAAGTGGGAATAGTGAAGCCTGCTAGGCTCACTTCACAGTGTAGTTGTGCATATCAGATGTATGTGAAATATGAAGTCCTGGCCAGGCGTGGTGGCTTATGCCTGTAATCCCAGCACTTTGGGAGGCCGAGGCAGGTGGATTACCTGAGGTCAGGAGTTTGAGACCAGCCTGGCCAACATGGCGAAACCCTATCTCTACTAAAAAATACAAAGATTAGCTGGGTGCGGTGGCAGGCACCTGTAATCCCAGCTACTTGGGAAGCTGAAGCAAGAGAATCACTTGAACCTGGAAGGCGGAGGTTGCAGTGAGCCGAGATTATGCCATTACACTCCAGCCTGGGAGACAGAGCAAGAGTCCATTTCAAAAAAAAAAAAAAAAAAAAAAAAGAGAAATATGAAGTCCTGTACATAAGAGACTTGTTAAGGAATTACTATTATTGTTATTTTATAAATATGAAAATATACACTTTGGGTAAATGTGGCTGGGAGAAAAGAAGACAGCTCAGATAGACACATTTGGTTTCATCAAATCAGTAGCAAGGAAATCTTTAAGGATAGCTGTTTCCTAAATTGGTATGGAACCTTCCTCCTGCCCTTTAAGCCAGGGTGACTAAAAACACTCTATGAATCCAAGAATATCCCAGACCTCTTTGAGGTCACTGCATGGGCCTCTTTGCTTGAAATCAGTTTCTTTTGCTTTGATCTTCTCTTTGCCAAATTTGAACTCTTGTCTATTTACTCTGCTCGGATTCTGCATCTGGAGTTGGTGTTCAATTTGGTTGTCCAGAGCTTAGACTCTCCCCTCTCCTAGTTGAATTTAGCTTGGATTACCCATGGGCATTGCCACAGCTCCCTTGGCTGACAACAAGTCTAGTTCAGCCATTGTCCCACCACAAATAGGGATCTGAGCAGTGTGAGTGTCAAATGCTTGAACCAGCCTTCCTGTGGGATAAGCCAGTAAACATGGTTTGGTCTCATAGATCAATGTGAATGTAATTCCCTTGTGGGTATACTCAACCTCAGTAGAGTTGTATCCTCATCATGGGGAGTGGATGCACAGGGGAGCCAGGAGAGTCATCTGGCCTGTAAGTATACCTAAAATGCTAGACACATACAAGCAGATTTTCTCTTACGGACCAATATTGTTCAATTTTATCTGCTAATTTTGCCATAATTATGAGTGTCTGTGTAGATCTTCCTTAGAATGGGAGAAAAATTTTGCAAACTATCCATCTGACAAAGAATAAATAATCAGAATATATAAGGAGCTCAAGCAACTCAAGGGGGGGGGGAATCTAACAATCCAATTTAAAAATGGGCAAAAGATCTGAATAGACATTTCCCAAAAAGAGACATACAAATGGCAAACAGGTATATGAAAAGGTGCTCAACATTGTTGATCATCAGTGAAATGCAAATAAAAACTACAATGAGATATCATCTTGCCACAGTGAAAATAACTTTTAATAATGAATGCCTGTGAGCATGTGGAGAAAAGGGAACCCTCCTACACTGTTGGTGGGAATGTCAATGAGTACAACCACTATGGAGGACAGTATGGAGCTTCCTCAAAAAACTAAAAGTAGACCTACTGTATGATCCAGCAATCCTACTCCTGGGTATATCTCACCAAGAAAGGAAGTCAATATATAAAAGAGATATCTGCACTATTATGTTTATTGCAGCACTATTAACAATAGCCAAGATTTGGAAGCAACCTAAATGTCCATCAGCAGATGAATGAATAAAGAAAATGTGGTACATATACCTAATGCAGTACTATTCAGCCATATAGAAGAATGAGATTCTGTCGTTTGCAACAACATGGATGGAACTGGCGGGCATTATGTTAAGTGAAATAAGCCAGGCACAGAAAGACAAACTTTGCATGTTCTCACTCGTTCGTGGGAGCTAAAAATTAAAACAATTGAACTTATGGGGGCAGAGAGTATAATGACGGTTACCAGAGGCTGGGAAGGGTAGTTGTGAGGGAGGGGGTTGTCAAGTGGTGTTGGTTAATGGGTACAAAAATATACTAGATAGAATGAATATGGTCTAGTACTTGATAACACAACAGAGTGACTACAGTAAAAAATAATTTGTTGTACATTTAAAAATAACTAAAAGAGTATAATCAGAATGTTTGTAATATAAGAAATGATATATTCTTGAGATGATGGATACCTGCTTTACCCTGATATGATTATTATGTATTGTATGCCAGTTATAAAATATCTCATGTATCCCATAAATATATACACCTACTATGTACCCAAAACAATTAAAAAATTGGCAATGCCTCCGTGATGAAGGCTCCATAAAATCCCTCAAATATGGGGTTCAGAGAGCTTCCAAATTGATGAACACGTGAGAATGTCTGCAGGATAGAGCATCCAGAGAGGGTTTCAGAGCTCTGTGCCCTGCCCCACATTCCTTCCCCTGTGTATCTCTTCATCTGACTATTCATCTGTATCCTTTGTAATATCCTGTATAAAAACTGTAAATGTAAAAAAATTTGGGAACCAGGCTTCCAAGGAAGAACAGTGGATGCCAAAGAGTAGATGCAATAATAATTCCCTTATTAATCCAGGAGCTCAGGGGCGAGTTCACAAAACCACATGGTGCATTGTGATGTGTGATTTTGAACTTGGCTGTGTGTTTAGGCATGGTGCTCTAGAGACAGGGCTTCCAGGGCTAGGGGTATTTGCTGTGGGCAAACATGTGATTTCCTATGTTCTTTGGACATCTCCTTTAATAAGTTCTTTCCTTCCTCATATGAAATGAATTTACTGGAAACATTGTTAAAACATTAGGCAAAGTATTTACCATGTTATCTGGCTTCCAAGGGTGAGTCTTTTCCAGAGCTGCAGATTTAGGAGAAAGTCGACTTTGGGGAAGGGAAAGGCGAGTGTTCAGTAGTCCAGGGTCGCTGTGGGGAGGCCATGGAATTATTAGCGGCTGGCCTGAGGATTGCATTTAATCTTAGGTTTGGCAAGTGCTTTCCTCCCACAGTCCTCCTTCTAGAGAAACCAGTTGCCAGAAAGTTCTCGGAACTGCTATGACCTTATGATGGTATCATGAAAAAAGGAGCAGGAAAGGGACAGGGAGCAAATGATTCTTGAAATCCTACAAGTAACTTCTCAGGTATTTTTTTATTATTTTTATTATTTTTTGAGACCAGGTTCCACTCTATTGCCCAGAGTGGAGTGCAGTGGTGTGATCATAGCACACTGTAGACTTGAACTCCTGGACTCCAGCGATTCTCTTGCCCCAGTCTCCTGAATAGCTGGGACCATAGGCACATGCCAACATACCCAACTATTTTTTAAAATTTTTAGTAGAGATGCTGTCTCACTATGTTGTCCAGGGTGGTCTTGAACTTCTGAGCTCAAGCAATCCTCCCACGTAGCCCTCCCGTAGTGCTGGAATTACAGGTGTGAGCCACCATGCCCAGACATCTGGTACTTTTTTTTTTTTTTTGAGACAGAGTCTCACTCTGGTGCTCAGACTGGAGTGCAGTGGTGCGAACTTGACTCGCTTCAACCTCCACCTGCCAGGTTCAAGCGATTCTCATGCCTCAGCTTCCCGAGTATCTGGGATTACAGGTATGCACCGTCATACCTCATTAATTCTTGAATTTTTAGTAAAGACAGGGTTTCACCATGTTTGCCAGGCTGGGCTCGAATTCCCAACCTCAGATGATATGCCCACCTCAACCTCCCAAAGTGCTGGGATTACAGGTGTGAGCTACTGTGCAGAGCCATCAGGTATCTTAAATAGTATTTTCTTTTAAGTTGTTCCTCAAGCCTTTAAAATGTGCTTTACCCCTTGTACTGATGTAGGAACTAGATTCATACCAGTAAGACAACTTCCTTGAATCACAGAGCTTATTGGTCTGCAAACCTAAATCTGGCTTCCTTCTGGTGCACAACACAGGTGCCCTCTCAATGGAGACATGCTGGAACCAGTTAAACAGCCATTGAAAGCTTTTTGAAACAGGATCTGTGCTTCAAGGTAGGCATGTTGCAATCCTGTGGTTGGGAATGAGCTGGTTGGAGCAAACCTGGTGTCTGGTCTTCAAAGCACAGAGAGGCTTGTGCCTGAGCAGGAGCAAATTGACATTGTGCTGTGTTTATAGACATCATGTGATTCAAATTAATAAACATTGGGGAGTTCACAATATATTTTAAAAATCTGTCTTCTTCTATTTTCATTTTCCACTTCCCTTGCTAGGATTCTGAATGAACCATTGAAGGAGGCTAGATCTAAGATAGCAAGGATTTGTGGACAGGCTCAGGAGCAGGTGACCGAGGCTGGGTGCAAGGGAGAGCATGGTAGCAATAATGCAATGACAGGTGGCACAGTGATAAACTAAAGCTTGCCTAACAGCAATTCTCAATCCTGGCTGTATGATGGCATCACCTGACAGAGTTTTAAACTCTACTGTTACCTAACCCTAACTCCAGGATTTCTGGTTTATTTAATTGCTTGGAGGTGAGGCCTGGGCAGCAGTATTTTGAAAAAACTTTGTATTAGGGAAACCATACATATATATGGTCATACATATATATATGTAGAGGGAATATATAATAATATGTAGAGGGAATATTATAATAAACCCATGAGTGAGTACCTATCACTCAGGTTGATCAGCAACCACTAAAAGCTGTCTTGTTTCATCTATATCTGCACCTATTTCCCTTCACTTCTGTGAAATATTTTGAATCTAATCTCAAATAATATATAATTTCTTATACAAATATGTCAGAATATACTCTTTTAAAAAGTTCTTTTTATAAAAACAAGTTAGTCTGGTAAGCTTTGTGCTATAGTTGGCTTCCTAACACGAGGTCAGGAAGTCCAACAATGGGTAAAGGAGAGTGATTGAGTGGAATGCAGATCCCCAGGGCAGCTCAACCCTTGAAGGTTTAGCACAGGTTGTTTTTTCCAGGGCTGCCAATTTCACTAGATTTGGAGCAAGATTTCTGTCTTGAGGTCTGGGTCCATATATCCAACTAACTGTAGCAATCTCCACCTGAATAGTCCATCTCAATCTTTCCCCTCAGATATTCTGTCTTGCAATTGGTGCAACCATGCACTCCTCAAGTCCAGAAATAAGAAAGTTGTCCTGTGAATCTTCCCTTTCCTCTCCCATTCCTTCACCATCTAATGAATAACCAACCTGCAAAGAGGTTTAATCTAATGAAAATATTACCCCCAGCTCCACCTCTGTCCTCTGAGGCTATCAGATTTATCAGTTTCTTATGTATCCTACCAGGATGTACCATCCTAGAGAAACAAAAACACATCTATCTCCTCTATAGTTGTGCACAGCTGTAGCATATTATAAACAACTTCTGTCCGTTGCTTCTTTCACTAAGTGTGTCTTGTCAACCTGTCCTTATCAATACATAAAAAACTTCCTCATTTTTTTATGAGTGTGTAAGTGTTTCATCGTAAAGCAAGACTCCCACTTATGGATGTTTATGTTGCTTACAATCTTGTTGCAAAAGACTTTTGTTAATATGCCATTTTGCACATTTATGAATATATCTGTAGAATAAATTCTTGGAAGGGAAATTGCTGAGTCAAAGGGAATGTGCTTTCGTAATTTTGATGTATATCGCTAAATTATTATTGAAGGGTAGTTTTTTAAAGGAAGGCTATAATAACAGCACTCATATAGATATAAAATAAACGTGTTAGAAATTTTAAAAAATTTATTAATTAATGAAGAACCAGTAATGTAACCAAGTTCAAAGTATCTATGTATAAAGTACCCGTACATATAGTCAAATAATGAAGTACCATACATATATAGCCAAATAATAAATGATGAAAGAATGTACAAACTTACAAATAGATGCAAAATTGATCAATAACCAATTATATTCTACTAGACATGACTAATTTTTATTTCTATAGGCAAAAATAATTTTCCTTATTGTCAATTTTCTACAACTTATAGAGTTGTCAAATAGCTTAGACAATGAAAATGTTTGAAGATAACCCAGGGGGAGTGTTAGACTGAACACAGAAGAATCCTTTGCTTGCCCCTTCAAAAATCTTTCATGCCTGATGCCCCTCCAGGAAGATTTTATCAACTTACATCTTACTCCCACAATGTGTAAGGAATAGAGTCCTCTTTTTAAGACGCAAGTCAGATCATGGAATTCCTATTCTTACAACTTTTCCATGGCCCTCCTCTGCCTTCCTGATGAGTGTCTCATACCCTAACAGGCTTACAATGTCCCCCAGTATCTGGCCCTTGCATACTAGTACAGCCTCCTCTTCTCTGGTCACTCTGAAACACTGTCATTCTGGAATGCTCCGTGCGGTTTTATGCTTCTAGGCTTTTGTCTACCAACATTTCTCTGCCTGGAATGGTTTTTCCAGCCTGGTCTGTCCCAAGAAGTGTATTTCTCACATTTTTTCCTTACTTGGTTATTGCTTTGGGGAATCATTCTTGATGCCACAGTAGAATTGGCCCCTCATCCCTGGGTCTCTCTCAGTGAACACTCTGTGAACCCCATAATCTGCATAATTGCTCAACTAGGAAGATAGGATACCTTTTGAGACCATATGCCTAATGGACATAAATGTTTGAAACAACATGCTCAATTTCACAAAATCCCAATTCTTCTCTGACAGTCTTACACACACTGTTCACCAACTGTTTAGAGGGATAAAAAGATGAATTTCATAATATCCATGAGGGGTCCATTATTTGATGCCCAGTGGCCTCCTCAGTACTGTCAGCTTGGAGGATGAAGAGAGAATTGTACAAATCTTCATCTTGGCATCTTTAAGAAGGGATATTTAACCTGGGTATTGAAACCAAGGTTTGCAAACTACTGGGTCAATATTGCATATGAATACAGTGACACTGCAAGATAAGAGCAAATCAATTATTTACTATACCCAAAGTCAAGGGCAACTCTATTTATTTATTTATTTATTTTATTCTACTTTAAGTATAACAAAAAAATTAAGGTACATGTGCACAGCGTGCAGGTTTGTTACATATGTATACATGTGCCATGTTGGTGTGCTGCACCCATTAACTCGTCATTTACATTAGGTATTTCTCCTAATGCTATCCTTCCCTCCTCCCTCAACCCCATGACAGGCCCCAGTGTGTGATGTTCCCTGCCCTGTGTCCAAGTGTTCTCATTGTTCAATTCCCACCTATGAGTGAGAACATGTGCTGTTTGGTTTTCTGTCCTTGTGATAGTTTGCTGAGAAAGATGGTTTCCAGCTTCATCCATGTCCCTACAAAGGACATGAACTCATCCTTATCCTTTTTTATGGCTGCATAGTATTCCATGGTGTATATGTGCCACATTTTCTTAATCTGGTCTATCATTGATGGACATTTGCGTTGGTTCCAAGACTTTGCTATTGTGAATAGTGCTGCAATAAACATATGTGTGTATGTGTCTTTATAGTAGCATGATTTATAATTCTTTGGGTATATACCCAGTAATGGGATGGCTGGGTCAAATGGTAGCTCTAGTTCTAGATCCTTGAGGAATCGCCACACTGTCTTCCACAATGGTTGAACTAGTTTACATTCCCACCAACAGTGTAAAAGTGTTAATGTTTCTCCATATCCTCTCCAGAACCTGTTGTTTCCTGACTTTTTAATGATGGCCATTGTAACTGGTGTGAGATGGTATCTCATTGCGGTTTTGATTTGCATTTCTCTGATGACCAGTGATGATGAGCATTTTTTCATGTGTCTGTTGGCTGCATAAGTGTCTTCTTTTGAGAAGTGTCTGTTCATATCCTTTGCCCACTTTTTGATGGGGTTGTTTGATTTTTTTCTTGTAAATTTGTTTAAGTTCTTTGTAGATTCTGGATATTAGCCCTTTGTCAGATGGGTAGATTGCAAAATTTTTCTCCCATTCAGTAGGTTGCCTGTTCACTCTTATGGTGGTTTCTTTTGCTGTGGGGGAAGCTCTTAAGTTTAATTAGATCCCATTTGTCTATTTTAGCTTTTGTTGCCATCGCTTTCTGTGTTTTAGTCATGAAGTCCTTGAAGGGCAACTATTTTTAAAAATTATTTTTACCAGCACTTTGGGAGATCGAGGTGGGTGGATCACGAGGTCAGGAGATCGAGACCATCCTGACTAACATGGTGAAACCCTGTCTCTACTAAAAATACAAAAAAATTAGCCAGGCATGGTGGTGGGTGCCTATAGTCCCAGGTACTCAGGAGGCTGAGGCAGGAGAATGGCGTGAAACCGGGAGGCGGAGTTTGCAGTGAGCCGAGATTGCACCGTTGCACTCCAGCCTGGGTGACAGAGTGAGACTCTGTCTCAAAAACATATATATATATTTTTAATTTTTGTGGGTACATAGTATGTGTATATATTTACGGGGTACAAGAGATTTTTTTTGACACAGGCATGCAATGTAAAAAAAATGCTATAATGGAGAACAAAGTATCCATTCACTAAGCATTTATCCTTTGTGTTACAAACAATCTAATTACACTCTTTTAGTTCTTTTAAAATGTATAATTAAGTACTATTGACTATAGTCACCTTGTTATGCTATCAAATAGTAGGTCTTATTCATTCTTTCTAGCTATTTTTCATACCCATTAACCACCTCCACCTACCCCCTTTCCCCAGTCTGCCACTACTCTTCCAAGCCTCTGGTAACCATCTTTCTACTGTCTATGTCCATAAGTTCATTTGTTGTTCTTTTTAGACAAGGGCAAGTCTGACTTATTTCTTTTGCCCTTGGCTAGACTTTGATGGTTGCATTTGGGTAGTGCTGGTTGTGGGTAGCATGGAATTGTTGAGTATCAATAGAAAAGAAGGCAGAGACCGTCTCTTATCAATAATATTTTATTATACTTGTTTATTTATGTAGGAGAAGAAAGACTTTTTTTCTACCCTCTGAGGTTCTGTGGCTGGGCCTGAGCATTAGACTGGCAAAGGACAGATTGACAAGAGAAAAGCGTACATATTTTATTTGATGTCAATATTTTTTAAGTGTACATGGAGGTCTTCATGTAAAAGAAATAAAGAGCCAAAGAAGCTAATAAGCCTGAGAGCATATACCATTTTAATAAAGAACAGTAAATTGTGGAGATGTGACAAGAAAAAGAAAAAAGGGTTTTGCTTAAGGGTGGTAAACAGTGGGAAAGTGAGTAAGAAATATATGGGGGAAGCTAATGGAAGGTAAGGGTTATTTTAGTAGGTTTGTTTGCACATATTCATTAGTGTTGACTCCCCTGTCTCTGGTGATGAGACGTTTCCTCTTCCTTATACAGGGAGAGCAATTTTCTCATAGAAAATGTATGCTTTACTTTTAGGTAGAAAGAAAGGAGGACGTCAGAGAACTCTTCTATATCTGCTGTTTCTCAATTGCTTTCAGATCAAAATAATCAATAAGCCAAAGTGGCAATAATTTAGATTCTCTTCATTTACATGCCTATTTTTTTTCCCTCCAATCGTTTTCAACTCGGAGTTCAAGAGAGATTTTTACCCCTAAAACCATCAGGTACTCATTGTGTGTGATGAATTAACTTCTGTCCTATGCATCTATGGTCCTAGTTTCATCCTTGGGAAACTTGAGAAAATAGTTACTCAAATAATTTTCTGTAGGGCATCTTCAGATCCTGGTTGAGAAAGGCTATGAGCTACTTGAAGGTGGAAACTATGTCTCCCTCCTCTTTCTATCACTAATACCAAGCACAATATCTAGCGGGGTGTAAATGCTCAATGAATATTTGTTAATTAGTTGAATAGGTGAATGAACATGAAACATCCACTCTGTCTATGTTGATCTTCTTTTCGTCCTCTTTTAAAAACAATCTCTGCTTAGTCACTCATGCTGGCACTAGTCTTTAGTCCCAGCCACTTGAGAGGCTGAGGTGGGAAGATCACTTGAGCCCAATAATTTGAGGCCAGCCTCGACAACATAGTGAGACCCTGTCACTAAAAAAAAAAAAAAAAAACTACTTATGCAGTTAGCCAGATTATATATAATATTGGAACTATGACCCACAATCTGTAGCAACCAGTCTAAGAAGCCAACCTATTATCCACAACTCAGACTTGTTGGAAAGCAAACCACGATCTCGAGCTACTAGTTTAAAAAGCCAGACAATCACTCCTGTGGCAGTATGGCCCAAACAGCTAGGACTTGATTAATAAATTAGTGTCTTCCTTAATTTTGCCCCTGTTTCCATCTTGGGCCCCATTGGAGAAAGTCACACATGCACCCCTAGCCAATTATATAGGATGTTCCACTTTTAATTAGTTCACCTACAGCTTTCCTATGCTAATAGCCTCCAGTCAGGGCACACCTGAAGTCTTTGCTTTTTTCCACTATAAATCTTTCTTCCTCCTTGTCTGCCTATGAATATCTTCCAAATGTAGGTGATGATGGTTGACTCTTGCTATAGCAAGTGCAGAATAAAAAGTCTTTGCTTGTTCTCATTTGGGTGGTCTTCATTTATTTCCACACTATTCTTAAGTAGGGCTTCCTGTATGAAATTTTCTCAATCCCCTTGCCCATGATGATACAATATTCTCTTTTGATATTGATCGTTTTGGGGTGTGTGTGTTTTGTCCTCGCAATGAAATGCTATGCTTTTTGAGAGAAGAAAACAGATATTGTCTCTAACCTTTTCTCAAAAATAGCACAGTTCTGTGTACTTAGTTAACATTTGTTAATATGCAGTTAATAGATTTATTTTATTTCCATGAAAACTGATAGTTTCTGTGGCAGGGTCAAGCTAGATGTTCATCAATTTATTGCTTTTTCCTAGGCATACAAGAAAGCTGTATTTCCCAGCATCCCGTGCAGTTAGGTTGGGAACATTTAACTGAGTTCTGTTCAATGAAAACATGATGATTAATGATATGATACTTCTGATATGAAGCAGGAAAGACAGGGTGGACCTCCTCTCCTCTCTCCTCCCCTTTTTGTGGCTAGAAGCAAAGAACTCCAAGGCGGTGATGATGAAGCTCAAAGATGAAAGCGTCCCCACTCCGCACCCAGGCTGCTTGGAGAAGAGCCTCACAGGATTATTTTCAAACTAGACTCTACCAATGACATGCACAAGAGGTAAACCTTGAGTAAGCCTCTGAGATCAAGATCTCCCCGCAAACCTTCAAATTGTTAGCACAGTTTCTTCCTTTCATAGTCACCGTGGAGGTCTATCAATTGTGCCCTGCACCCTCCATGAAAACTTTCACCAAAGTAAACAATTTTGCAATATTTTTACCATTTCAAAATGTGTATTTGGTATGATTGCCTCAAGTACACTGAGTTCAGGGCTGGCTTCAGGGGTTTGCAAGCTGTTTAGAAGGGTCTCATACTTGATTTAATGCTCCGACATTGCTGTCTTAAAATTCTACTTTTTGAACACAGGGCCCTCCATTTTCATTTTGCGCTGGCCCTCATGAATTATGTAGCCAGTTCTGACTGAGTAACATGAAATTAGATTGAAAATAGGCATCGACTGTGATGAAGGTGAGGCAGATTTCCCTTTCAACAAATGACAAGATGCACCGTTTAAATCCGAAAACTTAATGAACTTGAGAATGACATAAAAGATCTCAGAGGCCGGGCGTGGTGGCTCATGCCTGTAATCCCAGCACTTTGGGAGGCCGAGGTGGGCAAATCACAAGGTCAGGAGATCAAGACCATCCCTAGCTAACACAGCGAAACCCTGTCTCTACTAAAAATACAAAAAATTAGCCGGGCATGGTGGGGGGTGCCTGTAGTCCCAGCTACTCTGGAGGCTGAGGCAGGAGAATGGCGTGAACCGGGGAGGCGGCACTTGCAGTGAACTGAGATAGCACCACTGCAGTCCAGCCTGGGCGAAAGAGCAAGACTCCGTCTCAAAAAAAAAAAAAAGATCTCAGAAAACCATGACTCAAAACAAACAAAGTTGCCCTGCTTCTTTGTTCTCCTCTGGGTAGCTGGTGCTCACACCATGAGAAGTACCTTTGCTGGAAGTTCTTTGAGCATGGGAAAAGCTCTCATTGTTTTATAGGCCAATAGATTTTTAAAAATTTACTTTTCATGTTAACATACACATAGGGATATCTTGCATTCTTCCTAAAGTGAAGTAAGATATGAAAACATGAACATGATATGTGTTATGAGTTAAATTCTGTTGTCCCCCTAAGTCATCCCCAAAAAGTTATGATAGAGTTCAAACTGCCAGTACCTCAGAATATGACCTTATTTGAAATAGGATCTTTACAAAGGTAATGAAGTCAAAATGAGAACATTAGGGTCTTCCTAATTCAAAATAACTGGTGCACTTATAAAAAGAGAAAATTTGGACCCAGACAGACACACATAGAGGGAAGGTGATGTAAAGAGACACAGGGAGAAGATAGCCATCTACAAGCCAGGAGAGAGGCCTGAAGCAGGTCCTTCCCTTCGAGCCTCCAGAAGAAACCACCCTTGCTAACACCTCGATCTTTTTGTTGTAGCCTAAAGAACTGTGAAACAATACATTTTTGTTTTATATGCCACCTAGGATGTAGTACTTTGTTATGGCAGCCCTAGCAAGCTAATACAGCATGCATATGTAACAATAATAACATAATAATAGCATAATAATAACAATAATAACATAATAATTGCTATCATTGCATATTTCTTCAAGCTATCCAAAATGGTTATACTATAAATAAATTTAATTTCACAAGACACACATACAGTATTTTTAGCTCTATACTTTTGTGAATGTTTGAGGGCATTTATTATATGACTACAATTCATGAGTTGTCTGTTTTTCCACAGTATTAAGATGACATTTTTTTAAAAAATATAAGAGATGGGGTCTTGCCATGTTGACCAGGCTGGTCTCGAACTCCTGGCCTAAGCGATCCTCCCATCTTGACCTCCCAAAGTGCTGGGATTACAGGTGTGAGCCACTGTGCCTGGCCAAGTGTTACATCTTGAACGCTTCCATTTCTTCTTCCAGTTTTGATCTGTATTTGTAAGTTAACTTCGGCGTTTATGGAATTGGAAAGAGCAGTCAGGATTGCTTTCAACTCAGACTTCCTTTTAAAGTATTGTGAAAAGTGATGGATACAGCAGTTAGAAGATTGTTGCTATCTCCTTATATCTGGGCACTTTGCCCTATCATACATCTTTGGTTAGTTGATCTTAATTGTACAGACAATTCAGACAATTTATGGAGACAGGAGAGAAGGAGGAACCTCAAAAACAGTGAGCATCTTTAATGAAAGAAAGAAATTTTTTAGTTATAAAGTTAAATTTATAAGTTAAATTTAACTGTGATCCAACAACTAAAGCAAAATAGATCCAAGAAAAACCCTGGCTATTGGCAAAACAAACTTCATTAGGGTAGGGACATTTGGCTCTGAGGTGGATGATAAATTCAGAAGCTGAGAGTTTGGATGTTGTGATGTTTGATTTTGCTTTAAAGACCTCTTAATGTAGAGCCAGATGAACAATTCTAGGCACTTAAGAATTTGGGAACTCCATTTTCTACTGGCATCAAATAAGAAGTGAAATCTCAACTGAGATGATGGGGTCCAAACTAAATTCAAATGTGAGAAATCTATAAATCACAATGCCAGGATCTGGAACCCAGGGAACACTGGCCATAATCTGTGGTTTGAGACTTTCAGCCAGTGTAAGGACTGTGGCCAAAAGACAGGAAGTAAGACCAGGAAACCAAACAGGGGTTCAGGCATTACTTTGGAGGTGCATCTGGTTCTGTAAGCCAAGAGGGAGGCAGCCAAGAGAGCCAGGCCCAGCATGCAGACAGCATTCTGCCAGGCAGAGACGGGCAGAATCAGCACCTTGGAAAAAGAGAAGTAGGTACTGTTCCAGCAATCTTCCGAGCACGTCCCTCCTCCATGGCAGAACAGCCCACGGGGATGGTAAGTGGGCTGTCTCTGGTTTAGAGGACCAAGAGTAAGTAAAAGACTAGGTAACCCTGAAATGACCTTTTTGAGGCATGCCATAGTTAGGGCTTTCTACCTCTCTAGCCGTTTAATATGAACCTACATGGATTATGGGATGTTGGAATTAAACTAGATTAAAGCAAAGTCTAATTAGCTATCTTGGAATCATTATTAATGGTGGAAAAGGGAGTCGAGGAACTTTTCATTCAATAATTAATTGTCTTCTGTGAGCCCAACACTGTACAAGGCAGTGTGAAGACAAAGATGAAAAAGATTCAGTCTGTGCCTTCAAAGAGCTCACAGACCAGAAAGGCAGATGGACCGAAGGCAAATCATCACAGTGCAGCAAGATGCTGCAGAGTGCAGCAGGATGTGCATGAGTGGCTAAGGAGTCTAAGAGGGGCTTTGGGGCAGCAGTCTCACGGAGGGGTGGCACTCGCTATAGAAGGACCTGTTCTGAAGCTGTGTTTGCATGCAAGCATATTATTTCTTCCTTTGGCTGTGTGCTTATTTGGGGTGGTAGGAGGAAAGGGTTTGGCACCACCAGGGCTGACCCTGGGGTAGGGCATTTGAGCTACTTTCTTTGGGTGCAAAATGTAATGGAGTACCAAAAAAATCAATTATCAAGATAAAGAATACTTTAATGCAAATTTTATTTTTTATTTATTTTTGTTTTTTGAGACAGGATGTCTCTCTGTCACCCAGTCTGGAGTGCAGTGGTATGATCATGGCTCACTGCAGCCTTGACCTCCTGGCTGAAGTAATCCTTCTGCCTCAGCCTCCAAACAGCTGGGACTGCAGGTGTGCACCCCTACACCCAGCTAATTTTTAAAATTTTTTTTGTAGAGACTGGATCTTGCCATGTTCCTCAGGTTGGTCTCAAACTCCTGAGTTCAAGCAATCCTCTCATCTTGGCCTCCCAAAGTGCTTGGATTACAGACATGAGCCATCACACCTGGCCTTTGCAATATTTTTTAAAATAAAAATTAATGCAAAAACTAAAATCCATGATGAACAAAACTTCAAAATCTTCAATAAAGACAGAGTCACCACTAAGGTATACTGGAACCTGAAGCAAAAGGAAAAAGTATCAGTGATTCTTATACTTTGTCTAAAATTTTGATATTTTCTTCATCATGGCTTTTTGGCATTAATGTTTATTATTAAAATATTGCATTAAAATATGTCTTCATTATGCTAAGTGAAATAAGCCTGTCACCAAAGGACAAATATTGTATGATTTCATTTATATGAGGCTCCTAGAATTAGCAAAATCATAAAGACTGAAAGTAGAATAGTGGTTCCTAAGGATTGGAGGGAGAAGGAATGGTGAGGGATTGTTAGGTATGGTACACAGCTCCTGTCTGAGAGGATGAAAAAGCTCTTGAAAGGGATAGAGGTGATGGTTGTACAATGTGAATATATTTCATGCCACTGAATTACATGCTTAAAAATTGGTAAAAGAGTAAGGATTGTATATATTTTCCCACAATATAAATATACATATTATTTATCTTGATTACTGAATGTTTTGGCACCCTCTTACATTGGCTCTTGCTTTAAGTGCCCCGTTTTCCTCACTCCAATCCCCACTCTGGCATCAGCCCGTTATGCAGGAGGTTGAGAGGCAGTACAAAGAAAGACCCTGTGAGAGAGGGAGGGAAATGCAGGTGTCAGGGGAGACCTGGCAAGGTGGTGTTAACTGAGCTCAGTCTTGAAGCTAGAGGTGGGTGGATGGAAGACATTCCCAGCAGAAGGACTAGCAGATGCGGACCATGGGAGCTGGTGTCCCATGAGAGGGTATGGACCCCTGTCAAGAAGGCAAGTGGGCCAGG
This sequence comes from Hylobates moloch, assembly GCF_009828535.3. NCBI lineage: Eukaryota > Metazoa > Chordata > Mammalia > Primates > Hylobatidae > Hylobates > Hylobates moloch. The sequence continues at coordinate 37,290 of NW_026652472.1, forward strand.
TTTGCTGGAGGGGCAAGTGTGGGCTGGGGGTAAGGAGCTTTTGGAAATGAGATTACAAAGGTGAACTGGGACAAGCTCATGGGGGACCTGGTATGAGGGTTAATTGCAATATTTAGGCAGTGGTGCCATTGTTTCTAGAATGCTGTGATGTGGTGTGGGGTGGAGGTAAAAAGGGGAGGAGATCTGGAGCCTCGAGAGCAGCTCCATGTGGGGGGTGCTGCCATACCCAGAGAGGGAATGAAGGGGCTGTGCTGGTACAGAAGCCAAAGAGAGCCAGATGAGAAGTAGGAATGGAGATGTTGTCAAACGGTAGAATTGACAGGATTCTACCCATCTGGGACATATGTTAAACTAGATTAAAAAGCGTTATTGGTTGAATACCTCTTTAATTTTGCTAAGAGGAAGCTACGTGGAGCAATGCTTTCCAGCTTGATTTCTGGGGACTGACTGGGCTCAAACTGTGGCTTGGTCACTTGTAGCTGAGTGACCTCAGGAAAGTTTCGTATCCTCTTAGTGCCTCAATTTCTTCATTTGCAACATGGGGACAATATTAGTAACCACCTCATAGGATTGTCATTAAGATGAAATGAGTTACTATTCGTTAAGCACTTAGAATTTGCCTGGCATGTAGTAAGCTCTAAATAACCATTTGTTAAAATAGCAGAAATAAATAAGTAAAATAATGTTGCTGATCACCTTGCTGAGGCATTCTCCAAGAATTCTGGGATAAAATTCTAGGAATGTTTAATGTAGAGTCACCATCAAGCACAAGAAAAATGCCTGGTGTCTGTTAAGTACCAGAAGAGATATAGGTAAGTAGATATTGCCCATATAAAAGAAGGCTCTGGCATTGGGTACATGGTGCAACATGCTAAAATGATGCAAAGATGAAGCAAAGAGCTCACTGGAATCCATAACTTCCAGCAGGCGGACGAAAACCAGAAAAATGCCCACTTTGTAGAAGATTGGCCACTCCTCTCATTTCCCAGCACAGAAGTTAACAACTCTGTTTGCTGGAGGAATTTGGTCAATTGCTGGGAAGGATTTATTTCTATTTATTTATTTAGTCAATTTTATAGAAGTAATGTCATAAAGACATGGATGCCTATGGCAAGGGTCACATCCAGGATCTTGCCCCTCCCTGCTTGGCAGCTGTTTTTCACATGCTCATCTCTCTGCCTGGAACCCATGCCCACTCCGACCCTCAGTAACTACTATTTGTCCTTTTGCTCTCAGTGATGATGTTAGTTCCTCAGGGAAACTGCCTCCACTCCCCTAGACTATATATCCACATGACATTGTGTTCCTTTCCCTCATGTCTTTTGTCCTGGTTTGTAATTAATTTTGGGGATTGTCTTCTCACTTAGACAACAAGTTCCACTAAGAGCAGGTGTTGCTTTTTCTTAACACTGTTTCCTTGGTGCCTACACAGCACCAGAACAGTGTAAGTGCTTACTAAATATTTGTTGAATATAGTGAAATATTTTTTGTTGAATGTACCCCAGCCACCTAAACGGTCTCCTGGCTTCCTGAATTCATAGAGATTCCTTTGGAAGTAAATGGTTGACGTGGTTGAGCTTGACAGCTGCTTTCAGATCAAGATTGAAATTCTATGCTGTGTGTAGATGGTTGTGAGAGTCTTATTGTACACTCAAGCTCTTCGTCGATTTCCAGTCCAGGCGGCACAGAATCAGGCTTATCATCTCATGTGGGTTGTGTTTCTCCTCCTGTGGCTCTTAAGGGACCATCTCAGAGATAGCCAGTGGTGCTGCTCTATTATTTGGGGGGGGAGTACTAAAAAGGGTGGGAAGAATGGAACCCCCCACCCCTCATCTATTTGCCTCACACCGTTAGTAATGGGGAAAAATGCTATCGAGGTTTCATCAGTTCTAATGTGCCTGGCTATATTAAATGCTAGAACTAATAATGGAAGAAATGTGAGACTCTCCTTGCTGCAATGTGCGTTGCTGAGGAAATGAAGAACGTCGCATTCAAAACCTCATTTCCTTTCTTAACTACAAGGGATTTCAGCATCAAAGGGCTTCATACCCAGACTTCCACCTTGTGAAAGCTTAGCCTGCAAAGCCAACCAGCAGAGGGCGCTGCTACCCTTTGTAAGAATCATTTGGGGTTCACCTGAAGATAGACATCTGAAATGTGAACCAAAGATGATCAAGTCTGATGTTTATGACACTCCAGTTACAAACCTGAAAAGGGAAAGCTTTATGATAGTACAATTTACGTGCTTTCTTTAAAAGTTAACAAAGCTTGTTTGTTTAAGCAATCTGTTTACTATGTAAAATTGTCATGAGTCTGAGGAAAAATCACCTTTCTGAAAGAAAGGCTGACAGGAGTGCTGGAACATGAACTTAACATGATCCAAATGCATGCATCTGTTTAGGGTCATCTGAGCTATTAGGAGTCGTAGGAGCTTGGCTAAGACTTCTCAGTGAATGTAGAAACACTGAGAAGGGAGGTCAAAAGATGACTGTGATCGGGGAGGCGGCGGGAGGGGGCTTTTGAGAATTATTACACTAAGTGTGAAAATCTGATTTTAACTCAGTTGAGGCCTTCAGAGAAAGCATTCAGCCAGCAGAAAGTTAAAGGGTAGCATGTGTCTTTATCTGTAGGGACATAGCTGGTTTATCCAGTTCTCTGGGATACAGTCCTTGACTTGAGGGGTCTGGGGTTTTGAAAATTGGCACCACCTGAGGAGTATGACCCTGTGCATTCCCATTCTTCAGCTGGACTTTGGGCTTCTCTCAGGGTTTTGCCTCTAGACTGCAGTGGATGGTCACACCAGTAACTGCAGGCTCTGCTCCATACAGCTCAAGGCCTGTCTGCTTCTGTTGCTGAAACTGAAAAAGCTGATCAACAGGGCCTTAGCCCCCTACAGTGGGGTGATGGCCCTTCCCACGTCTCCAGGAGGGTCTGTCTGCTGAAGGCTGGAGGGGAGCATCCAAGCTGCCTTGATTGGTACTACAGATAACCCTCCCTAAGTGTCTCTCAGGCAATGGGGGAGTGCAAAAGACATTGTCTGGGAAATGGAGAACAAGGGGGTTTCCAGGAGCCAGTCTGGAGCCAGGAATGATATGAGAGTCGAGGAAAGTAGACGCTCCTCTCCAGTGCTCACTGAGGATTCCTCATTCCTGACTTAGGTTTCTGGCCACACACGTTTCTTGGGAAACATCATTCTTAGTACCTGTTTCTTTAGTGCAGGGCTATTTCTAATGCCTCAAATTCTTTCATATTAATGAAGGAAAAAAGTTTACTTCTCTGCTATTTTAAGCCAACAGAGTAGGAATTCTGGTAGAGGTTGGTGCTGCAAATTTTGAGGCTTGATCAGAAGTTTGAGTTGGCGTAGCTAAATAATGATCAATTTACTATGTTAAACAAAAAGCAAATATTTTATATCAAGCATCACTTGCAGCCTCCCTAATAAAAGATCTATGAATCTTTTTTCCTTGCAAAGAATGAAACACTCCAAAGCTCCAGAGTGTTTAGGAATTTGCCTTTCCTCTCACTAGCTGCTCAGCAGCTGAAGCACTGCCAATGGTTGCACGGGAACAACAGGAGGGGCTTGGGCTGCCTGACAGCCACACCTGTGCCTTGGCTTCAATAGACTAGAACAGGCCTCAGCTGGCTTAGGGGCCACAGCTTGGCAATGCAACACATGTGAGCTGTGGGCAGATGTTGAGTATTAAAGAGTAGCGAAAAGGGGATGATTCTGAGGAGCTGGAGTGGGATTGATTAATGGAGGTGGGGCCGATGCAAATTCAACAATCCCAGCAGACCGCTGGCAGGAGAGCTGGTGTTCTAACACTTTTTGTAGGACTTCGTGGAGGTCTTTAGAAACAGGGTAAGTCCCCATGTGTCTGGAGGGTTAGTGGGAGGTCTTCCCATAGGCGTGGGTGTGGATTCGATGAACCCTCAATGTCTTTTCAACATTCTGATTCTGTGGTCAAGATTAGACAGACTCATGTGGCCACAAATGAAATAAAATAGGGATCTAATGGAATGTTTTATGTTCTGCATCTTTAGTTCCAAATGGGAGATAGTCTGTTGGGTGCTGCAAGATTGATCCTGTCCTGTCTGTACTTCAAAAGCTGATTAGAATTGATTCTCCTCATCCTGGCCCTTAACATTCTACTTTAAATAAATGTAGAAACATGTATTCTGAATCTCTCAGAAAAACCCAAAGCAAAGGACCTGAGAGAATGCACCATTCTAGGGTATTACAGATGTACTTACTTGAATCCATTTATTTAATGCCTCCTGACACCCAATTCCACCAAGGTTTTTCCGTTAATATTAAAAATTCACCCCACAAGAACTAATAAACCAAAAATCCAAGTGTCTTACAGAAACTATCTTTTTCTTTGTAAGGGCTTCTTGCTTGAAACAAGGGGATCTTGTGGCTTGATAAAATGTTTGGAATACCCAAGGAGGGCCTCCTTTTGAAGGCTTACACAGTGCAGCCTCTCTCAAGATCTCAGTTTACTCAGAGAAGAAAGGTGAACTGCCTTCGTTCCAAGTAAAATATACATCTGTATTATTCACCATCACACCCCTATTCCATTACAAACAAATACTGACCTTGTTCTTCTGATGTGAAGCCAAAGGGAGTGTGAAATATAGCAAGGAGAACAGTCTGATGCAGAAATACGAAAGTTCCAAGCAACAGAAACACAGTATTTAAAAGGAGTAGAGAAGGGCCCCAACTTGGTCTTTCTAATTCCTTCTCTGCAGCTGACCCTGAGGAAAGTAACTCAATAGTTATCAGTTGCTTTGGGGAAACGGCCTACATTAGTTCAGATTGCCAGTTGGATTTTTTCACTCTAGGATCTATGTCTTGGTAGTCTCTCTGTTTTTTCATTTGGCCTTAAGAACTTCTGTTGAGAATGCTGTGTGTGTGTGTGTGTGTGTGTGTGTGTGTGTGTGTGTGTGTGTGTACATGAACTTTTGACCTAAGTACTAGAAACCAGTTTCCATTTGGATGCCAGGCACGTTTCCTCCTTTTAGCAGGGCTGGGAGCTACTCCTCTGTGATTTCTCTCAGCATGATGTTCTAGGAAAAGGCTTTTGAATGGTGGAGAAACTCAGCTAACATTACATTAGAAGAAAGATGGGGAACACAGTTTGGGAGAATATGTACAAGATATGAGATTTTGATGTTCAATGAAAACCATACCCAGTGTATTCTCTTGTAAAGTGGGGTAAGATGAGGATTAAATGAGATAATATAGTTGTTTCTCCTACAGTGCCATACACATCTTTTTAAAAAATAAATGCAATGTAGAATTTCTTGCAATAAAAATGATGAGCCTTCTGGGAAAAATTTAATTGGGTGAAACACAACACCTGTATAGTCTAGTAAGGAATACTCTTCTAAAACCCTAATAAAAGCTTTAAACATCTCAAGTCCCTAATAAAATTTAAAAAATACTGTGGTACATAAGTGCTTCACCTTACAGAAAGCACAAGGTTTGCTTGATGAGTTGTAAGTGCACAATGGGGGCTTCTGAGTTATGGAGAAGGAGAAAATAGTAGGACAAAATGCTATCGCCCTAAAGGTGCTGTGGTTTGTCCTGTTTACCTTTTACATTAATTTAAAATAGAAAGCAGCAGTTGTTGTTAGGCCATTTTCTCCTTTCTTTAAGAAGCTGCAGGTATGACCTCAAGTGAGATGGGAGACTGCTAGGCACTGGGTGCTTTGCTCAGTGGGGTAATTGTTTTCAATACCTGTGGGTGCCCATCAGCCCAATTATAGTGGCATATTTCCCTCTGGTGACAGTTACTGGACTTTTGTCATCATGGTCTACATCATCATCAACATTATTTATACCTTCCTCAGGCTTAATCAAGAGACATTACAGCTCTCATAGTTGTTCCTGCTGAATAGCTTTCTTTTATTTGTGATGTATTGTCACCGATAGTGCACAATATGGATTCTGTTAGATCTCTTGTTCTTGTGCTATCACAAGTTCTCTTGTGTATTTGTAAATGTTTCAGTGTTCCAAAAAATGTTTTGTTGTTTTAAGCTTCTTCTCAAGACTTAAGGCTTTCCCTTCTCATTTGCTACTTGGATTCGTCTACTCAGTATGCTTATTCCTGTTTGGGATGTTGCAGGAAATATTTTTAGCAAGAAAGTTTGAGAGAACAGCACTGTATACACACTCATAGGGCAAAGCCTGCAGGTCAAGTGGGGTAAGGGAGAAAAGACTAGGAGGTATGTTTGTGTTTCTCCCTTGGTCATTGCATTCAAGGGGTCAGCATTTTTTCATTTACTTGGTGCCGCTAGGTGGTGTAAATCATAGTCAGTTTGTAAAACATTGCATATGAGCTGTCATGATTTTGTGTCTTGGGGACTGTATCCCTGATTTATCTACATCACATGAATGAATATGCACATTACAGAGAATGTAATGGCCTATCTTTTGTATTAGGCCATTCTTCCACTGCTATAAATAAATACCTGAGACTGAGTAATTTATAAGAAAAGAGATTTAATTGGCTCACAGTTTTGCAGGCTATACAGGAAGCATGGTGCTGGCATCTGCTTGGCTTCTAAGGAAGCCTAATGAAGTTTGAAATCATGGCAAAAGGCAAAGTAGAAGCAGGCACTTCACATGGTGAAAGCAGGAGCAAGGGAGAAAGAATGGCTGGCCAGGGGGAGGTAACATATACTTTTAAACCAACAGATCTTGTGTGAACTGAGCGAAAGCTCACTCATCACCATGGGGCTCAAGACATACAAGAAGACATACATCCCTGTGATCTAGATACCTCCTGTCAGGTCCTCTCTGGTCCCCCAAATTTCATATCCTTCTTATATTGCAAAATACAATAATGCCTTCCCAACAGTTTCCCAAAGTCTTAACTAATTCCAGCATTAATTCAAAAGTCCAAAGTCCTAATTTTTATCTGGAGATGAGTTACTTCCACCTATGAGGCCATAAAATCAAAACAAGTTATTTACTTCTAAGATACAATGAGGGTGTAGGCATTGGGTAAACATTTTTATTCCAAAATGGAGAAACTTTCCAAAGGAAAGGGGCTAGAGGCCTGATGCAAGTTGGAAACCCAGCAGGGCAGTCATTAAATCTTAATGCTTCAAAATAGTCTCCTTTGACTTCATGTCTCACATCCAGGGCACATTGGTGCAAGACAAGGGTTCCAAGGCACTGGGCAGCTTCACCACTGTGGTTTTGCAATGTTCAGCCCCTAGGGCGCTATCACAAATTAGAATTGTGTGCCTCTGGCTTTTTCAGGCACGGGGTACAAGCCACTGGTGGATCTACCATTCTGGGGTCTGGTGGAGGGTGGCCCCCTTCTCACAGCTCTACTAGTCAGTGCTCCAGTGGGGACTTTGTGTGGGGCCCCCAATCCTACATTTCCCACCCCCCTGCACTTCTATAGTAGAAGTTTTCTGTGAGTGCTTCACCCCTGCAGGAAGCTTCTGCCTGGACAAACAGGCTTTTTCATATATTCTCTGAAATCTAGGTAGAAGGTGCCAGGTCTTCATGCTTGCATTCTATGTGGCTTCAGGCTTAACACAACATGGAAGCCACCAAGGCTTATGGCTTGCAGCCTCTGGAGCTGTGGCCTAAGCTATATTTGGGGTCCTTTAAGCCACAGTTGGAGCTGGAGCAGCTGAGATGTGGGAAGCAGTGTCCTGAGGCTGTATAAGGTAGTGGGGGCCCTGGGCCTGGCCCACAAAACCATTCGTATCTCCTGCCTCTGGGTTTGTGATAGGAGGGGCTGCTGGGAAGGTTTCTCAAATGAAATGCTTTTGAGATATTTTCTCCATGGTCTTGGCTATTAGTGCTTGGCTCCCTTTTAGTTATGCATATTTCTCTAGCAAGCTGTTGCTCCACAACCTGCCTGAATTCCAGTCTTGAAAAAAGTGTTTCCTTTCTCTGTCGCATGGACAGGCTGCAAATTTTCCAAACTTTTGTGCTCTGTTTCCCTTTTAAATATAAAAGTCTCAACTTTAAGTCATTTCTTGGCTCCCACATCTGAACATAGGCCATTAGAAGGAGCCAGGCCACATCTTGAATGCTTTGCTGCTTAGAAATTTCTTCTGCTTGATACCCTGCATCATCACTCTGAAGTTAAAACTTCCACAGATCCCTAGGACATAAACAGAGTGCAGGCAAGCTCTTTGCTAAGGCATAACACAAATGACCTTTGTTCCAGTTCCCAACATCTCCATGTGAGACCTCAATAGCCTGGACTTCACTGTCCATATCACTATCAGCATTTTGGTCACAATTGTTTAACCATTCTCTAGGAAGTTATGAACTTTCCCTCATCTTCCTGTCATCTTTTGAGCCCTCCAAACTCTTTCAACCTCTTCCTGTTACCCAGTTCCAAAGCTGCTTTCACATTTTCAGGTTTTTTTTTATAGCAATGTCCCATTCCTTGGTACCAATTTTCTGCATTAGGGCATTATTGCACTGCTATAAATAGGAACCTGAGACTGGGTAATTTGTAAGAAATGATATTTAATTGGCCCATGGTTCTGTAGGCTGTACAGGGAGTATGATGCTGGCATCTACTCAGCTTCTAGAGAGGCCTCAGGAAGCTTACAATCATGGTGGAAGATGTTGTGAAAGCAGGCACATCACATGATGAAAGCAGGAGCAAGGAAGAGACAGTTGTGGGGGAAGGTGCCACACACTTTTAAACCACCATATCTTGTGTGAACTCTGAGAGAGAGCTCACTTATCACCAAGGGATGGCTCAAGCCATCCATGAGGGATCTACCCTTATGATCCAAACATCTCCCACCAGGTCCCACCTCCAACATTGGAGATTACAATTCAACATGAGATTTGGTGGGGACATACATTCAAACAATATCACCTTGTAATGAGAAGAGACAATACATGAAAAATATGAGCATACCAGACATATAATATAGTAAGTGCTCAATTAATGTAAGCTAATGATATATAAATGAACAACACTTTTGGATTGATAACTCAGAAGCTTTTAGTAGAATGGCTGAGATGTGCAAGGGAAGACTTTCCATGGTGTAATTCGTGAGGATAATTAGATGAACTCCTGTGGAATGAAGTGTGGGGTGATGCACAAGAGCCCTGGCTTTGCCACACAGTAGCAGTGTGACTGCAAGCACACTGCTCCATGTCTTCAACTCTGAAAAATGGAGATTTTAAAACCCACTACTGGAATTTCTATCAGTGAATTCTAAATAAGAAAGTGAATGGGAAAGCTCTCTGAAAACTATGAAGCACCATGGAAACATACAGAATGGTAACAGAATCTTAATTCTTAATAGAATCACTTACCTAAGAGATCACTATGTAGGATGAAAATTGTTTGCAGGTATAAAAAAAGCATTTTTCTCATGCTCACAGGCACATGACTTGCTATCTCACTTCCAGCTCAGTGGGATAGCTGACCACATGCCCTCCACGGGTTGATAGATGGTGCAAAATTTCTATGTGTGTGTGTGTGTTTTCCTTTTTACTTGTGTCAGGAATGTGAAGGGGACACCTCTACTTAGAGCTTGCTTTAAGCCAAAGCAAGGCAGTGATGTTGAAACACTATAAGTTGTGCCCCCCATTTCCAAATTTAGTCCTTATAAGACTATGGATAGTGTCTGAAATTCCTCCATGAGGTTTGTTTGGTTTTTGCTTTTTAAATTTGGGCAATCAAGCAGAAGTGATGTAAGGATTTTATCATAAAGGCAGTGAAGTTTCTACATTGTCATGTGGAGCACTCACACTGGAGTGAGTAAGAAATTTGACAATCCTGAGGCTGCCATGCTGTGAGGAAGCCCAAGCCATTAGAGAAGCTGTGTGAGGTGCTCTGGTTGACAGTCTCAGCTGAGTGCTGCATCCCAGCACAACTGCCAGGCATGTGAATAAGTGGGCTTCCAGATGATTCCTCCCCCATCTGTCAGGTTATCCCTAGCTTGTGAGTTGCCCTAACTGAGGCCACAGACATGGAGAAAAGATAAGCATCCCTGCTGTCCCTTGTGTGAATTGCTGCTAGAATCTGTGAGCATAAACAAATGTTGCTTTACACCCCTAATTTTTGGGTGGTTTTTTATGTAGTAATATTAATCAGAACAGAAGGCAACCACAAGTGTCCACCTCAGAAAAAGACCACTCCATTTTCTGAGCATTTTTACCTCACTCCACACACAGACAAATTTAAAGTTGTATGTAAATAAAAATACACACAACATATTTAGTTGTATATGAATGAAAATGTTAATTGAATCATGCTGTAAGGGATTACTACATTTATTCCTAAACCTATGTGCAAACCAAACTCTGGGCAGCTATTTAAAAATAAGGATTCCAGAGGGGTCCGTTCCAAGATGGCTGAATAGGAACAGCTCTGGTCTGCAGTTCCCAGCATGATTGATGCAGGGGACTGGTGATACCAGCATTTCCAACTGAGGTACCTGGTTCATCTCACTGGGACTGGTTGGACAGTGGGTGCAGCCCATGAAGGGTGAGAAGAAGCAGGGCGGGGCATTGCCTCACCCAAGTAGCACAAGGGGTCGAGGGATTTCCCTTTCCTAGCCAAGGGAAGCCGTGACAGACTTGTAAAAACAGGACACTCCCATGCCTGGCTTGGCGGGTCCCACGCCCACTGAGCCTTGCTCACTGCTAGTGCGGCAGTCTGAGATCAACCTGCAAGGCTGAAGCCTGTTTTATCAGAAACTAGGACCTCTGCTTTTTTTTTTTTTTTTTGCTTTCAACGAGACAGAAGGTTAACAAGGATATCCAGGAATTGAACTCAGCTCTGCACCGAGAGGGCCTAATAGATATCTACAGAATTGTGCACCCCAAATCAACAGAATATACATTCTTCTCAGCACCACATTGTACTTACTCTAAAATTGACCACATAATTGGAAGTAAAGCACTCCTCAGAAAATGTAAAAGAACAGAAATCATAACAAACTGTCTCTCAGATCTCAGTGCAATCAAATTAGAACTCAGGATTAAGAAACTCATTCAAAACTGCACAACTACATGGAAACTGAGCAACCTGCTCCTGAATGACTACTGGATAAATAACGAAATGAAGGCAGAAATAAAGATGTTCTTTGAAACCAATGAGAACAAAGACACAACATACAAGGATCTCTGGAAAACATTTAAAGCAGTGTGTAGAGGGAAATTTATAGCACTAAATGCCCACAAGAGAAAGCAGAAAAGATCTAAAATCGACATCCTAACATCACAATTAAAAGAACTAGAGAAGCAAGAGCAAACAAATTCAAAAGTTAGCAGAAGGCAAGAAATAACTAAGATCAGAGCAGAACTGAAGGAGATAGAGACACAAAAAACCCTTCAAAAAATCAATGGATCCAGGAGCTGGTTTTTGAAATGATCAACAAAATTGATAGATCACTAGCAAGATTAATAAAGAAGAAAAGAGAGAAGAATCAAATAGACGCAATAAAAAATGATAAAGGGGATATCACTACTGATCCCACAGTAATGCAAGCTACCATCATAGAATACTATAAACACCTCTATGCAAATAAACTAGAAAATCTAGAAGAAATAGACAAATTTCTGGACACATAGACCCTCCAAAGACTAAACCAGGAAGAAGTTAAATCTCTGAACAGACCAATAACAGGCCCTGAAATTGAGGCAATGATTAGTAGCCTACCAACCAAAAAAAGTCCAGGACCAGACGGATTCACAGCTGAATTCTACCAGAGGTATAAAGAGGAGCTGGTACCATTCCTTCGGAAACTACTCCAATCAATAGAAAAAGAGGGAATCCTCCCTAACACATTTGATGAGACCAGCATCATCCTGATCCCAAAGCCTGGCAGAGACACACACACACAAAACAGAGAATTTTAGACCAATATCCCTGAAGAACATCCATGCAAAAATCCTCAATAAAATACTGGCAAACCAAATCCAGCAGCACATCCAAAAGCTTATCCACCAAGATCAAGTCAGCTTCATTCCTGGGATGCAAGGCTTGCTCGACATACGCAAAGCAATAAATGTAATCCATCACATAAACAGTACCAACGACAAAAAACACATGATTATCTCAATAGATGCAGAAAAAGCTTTTGACAAAATTCAACATCCCTTCATGCTAAAAACTCTCAATAATCTAGGTACTAATGGAACATATCTCAAAATAATAAGAGCTGTTTATGACAAACCCACAGCCAATATCATACTGAATGGGCAAAAACTGGAAGCATTCCCTTTGAAAACTGGCAAAAGTATGCCCTCTCTCATCACTCCTATTCAACATAGTGTTGGAAGTTCTGGCCAGGGCAATCAGGCAAGAGAAAGAAATAAAGCGTATTCAATTAGGAAAAGAGGAAGTCAAATTGTCCCTGTTTGCAGAT